>NC_133178.1:66345000-66352500 GCF_049306965.1 Danio rerio
ACAGTAATAATAATAATAACGATAATATTATTAATAATTGTAATATAATAATAATATTAATAACAATAATGATAAATAATAATAATAGTAATAATAATAATATAAATAATAATATTAATAATAACAACAACAACAACAACAATAATAATAACAACACTAAATAATGTTAATAATAATAATAATTATAATAATAAATAATTATAATAGTAATAATATAATAAGAATAATAAGAATAATAATAACAATAAATAAGAATAGCAATAATAATAATAATAAATGTTTATTAAAAAAAAAAATATATATATATATATATATATATATATATATATAAAATAAGTAAAAACATATATTAAATATGTCAATTATTTTAAACATTGATGATAAATATTTCTTGAACCTTTGAAGTATTGTGTGACTAAATACAGAACTAATATTGCTAAAAAAAATAACATAATATATTCAGATAGAAAGTCATGCAACTCTGTAAAATACAATTTAACACCGCATGATGTGAAAGGGTCAGAATTGTGAGAATGCCTGGAAACTAGAAGCAAAAGTGTCAAAATCAAACAGTATAAACTCAATTCTGAAAAAAAAAAAACTGATATAAACCATTTTAAAAAAAAAATTAAATAAATAAAAAAAATTAAATAAATAAAAATAAATATATAAATAAATAAAAATAAATAAATATATAAATAAATAAAAATAAATAAATATATAAATAAATAAAAATAAATGAAAGTTTTGCACTTTAAGCTCAATTCAAAGGAAAAAAGTCTGCAACATTAGACTGCAATAGAAACCCAAGTCTGTTTGGCAGATGAAGCTACAGTACATAACTAAAAGCCGTTGAATCAATCAGTAATATCTGGTGTACTCTTCATGAGGTCAAACAGATCAAACATTAAACAGTAAGCAGCAGGAGAGTTAAATCTACACTCCACAACATTTCCTGTCCGCATCAAACCTCTGGATCAATTGTTAATGAAGAGGAAGGACCGGCCTGTTATTCTGCTGGGTTTTCCATCTCAGGTGCTGCTATAAACGGCTAAAGAAAACAATACAGGCTGGTGGTGCAGGAAGAGGCAAACCCCACGCCACTGATGCTAATCCACTTCCTGCTCTGAGCAACAATATACTGCAGCCAGACTCAATCAAGGGTGCTTCAACAGGACCCCAGACAGCCGCCAGGGCCAACTAGTTGTCAGATAACAAGTCTTAAAGTCAGCATGAAGGAGAAGATAAGATTTTAGCCCATATCGTGACGTACAGCTATTTGATTAGCTCCTGAATTAAGACAACACTGTAGGGCGGAGCATGATTTAATCCTTTGGGAACCGATTGGATTGTTTGGCGTTTTATAAACAAGGAAGAGTGATGAATGAATGAAGGCAGAGTAGAAATGAGACTCACACTGCCCTGCCCTAAAGAACCGATAACCACACTCCAAATGACCAATTGCCCCGCCTTAAAAACCAATAGCTCTGCTTCAAATGACAGATAACCCCACCCTGAATGACAGATAACACTGCCCTAAATGACAGATAGCCCGCCCACCCTAAAAGACTGATAGCCCTGCTCCAAATTATAGATATCTCCACCCCAAATATGATATAACCCTGCCCTAAATGATAGATCGCCCCACCCTAAATGACCACTCCAAATGACAGATATCCCCACCCCAAATGACAGCCTCGCCCTAAGACAGATAGCCCCGCCCCAAATGACAGATATCCCTAGCCCAAATGATAGATGGACCCCACCCCAAATGACATATAGCCCCAGTCTAAATTACTGATAGCCATGCCCTAAATGACAGATAACTCCGTCCTAAATGAGATAGTCCCGCCCTAAATGACTGATAGCCCCACCCTAAACGACAGATAACTCGTTCCTAAATGAGATAGTCCCGCCCTAAATGACTGATAGCCCCACCCTAAACGACAGATAACTCGTTTCTAAATGAGATAGTCCCGCCCTAAATGACTGATAGCCCCACCCTAAACGACAGATAACTCGTTCCTAAATGAGATAGTCCCGCCCTAAATGACTGATAGCCCCACCCTAAACAACAGATAACTCGTTCCTAAATGAGATAGTCCCGCCCTAAATGACAGATAACTCCGCCCTAAATGAGATAGTCCCGCCCTAAATGACAGATAACTCTGCCCTAAATGAGATAGACCCACCCTAAATGACTGATAGCCCCACCCTAATTGACATAACTCCACCCTAAATGAGATAGTCCCACCCTAAACGACAGATAACTCGTTCCTAAATGAGATAGTCCCGCCCTAAATGACTGATAGCCCCACCCTAAACGACAGATAACTCGTTCCTAAATGAGATAGTCCCGCCCTAAATGACTGATAGCCCCACCCTAAATGACAGATAACTCTGCCCTAAATGATAGACCCACCCTAAATTACATAACTCCGCCCTAAATAAGATAGTCCCGCCCTAAATGACAGATAACTTCGCCCTAAATGAGATAGTCCCACCCTAAATGACAGATAACCCCGCCTTAAATGAGATAGTCCCGCCCTAAATTACAGATAGCTCCGCCCTAAATGAGATAATCCCGCCCTAAATTACAGATAACTCCGCCCTAAATGAGATAGTCCCATCTTAAATGACTGATAGCCCCACCCTAAACGACAGATAACTTCGCCCTAAATGAGATAGTCCCACCCTAAATGACAGATAACTCTGCCTTAAATGAGATAGTCCCGCCCTAAATTACAGATAACTCCGCCCTAAATGAGATAGACCAGTCCTAAATGACTGATAGCCCCACCCTAAATGACAAACAACTCAGCCCTAAACGAGATAGTTCTGCCCTAAATGACAGATAACTCTGGATATGCTAATTGACAGGTAACTACGTCCTAAATGACAGACAGCCCCAACCTAAAAGACAGTCAGCCCCACTCCAAATGACAGATAGCACAAACCTAAATGACAGATAGCCCCACCCTGAATGACAGATAACTCCACCCTAAATGTCAGATAGCCCCACCCTAAATTTTAGATACTCCTGCCCTAAATGACTGATAGCCACACTCCAAATGACTGATAGCCCCGCCCTAAACGACATAGCCCCACCCTAAATGACCGATTCACACGCAGTTCCTAAAGAAATGGAATATTTATGGGAAAACAGTGGGCGTGGCTTGTTTTTCTACCACAAGCTGATGTAGTAAAGTGGGTGTTTCATTCAGAAAGAATGGGGAACGGGGTTTGGGGAAAGTTATTACAACCAAACAGACTCCTCCACCTCACCATTTCTGTTTGTTGACATAGTGACAGGAGGAGGGGTCGTGGTTAAGTATGTTAGCCCCGCCCAATACTTCAGACAGACGTCATCAATAAATTGTTCACTACAAAACGAGCAATGTGAGCTCACATCAGTATGGCTAGATTTGATTTAACAACCCGTGCACATACTAAGGAAACACAAGGGTCTATTTTCCTACCAAACACACACACACAAACACACACTGTATTTGTGCAGTCACACAGGCTGCAGGTCTGGTTAGCAGAGATAACAGCAGCACTTTCAGATGAACACACACAGAGTTAAAAGCAGCAGTGTTTCAGAGCGGGCCGAGGCGTCCCAGAGTGAGCGGATGGGTCTTTAGAGATGGACGGGGTGTAAGTGTGCTATTTGTCCTGTTTATCATCATCACAGAGCCGTGATAAAGTCTGTTGCTATGGACACCTTCATCCTCCCGCTGTGGAGAAAGGTAAAAGATAGAGAGAAGAGACGCTGTGCAGGAAAAATACAGAGCTCCTGCCTGAGCCTCCAGAAGACTGAAGCCCAGTCCACAGTAGGCATGGGATGATAACCGGACTCGAGGTTTACAGCGGTTAAGGTTTTAAAACTGCTAAAATGTTCTGTTACAC
This sequence comes from Danio rerio, assembly GCF_049306965.1. Lineage (NCBI taxonomy): Eukaryota > Metazoa > Chordata > Actinopteri > Cypriniformes > Danionidae > Danio > Danio rerio. The sequence goes on from NC_133178.1 coordinate 66,348,910, forward strand.
CATTCCTAAGGTATATATGTACGTTTTTATGATCATTATTTAGTTTTTTACACTCAAATGACACTATGAAGAGAGTAAAATGTCAGTATATGTGGTATTTGTATGTACTTTCAGGTTTAACATCAGCTTCACAGTCATGAGGGGGTCTCTCCACATCACCACCAGTGTGCAGCATCCACTTGGATGATGCGACGGCAGCCACAGGACAACAGCACCAGTGCTTCACCACACACCAGCTATAGGTGGAGTGGAGAGACGGTGATAGAGCCAATTCAGTGGATGGGGATGATTGGGAGATAGACCGGTCCTAAATGACTGATAGCCCCACCCTAAACGACAGATAACTCCGCCTTAAATGAGATAGTCCCACCCTAAATGACAGATAACTCCGCCCTAAATGAGATAGTCCCACCTTAAATGACAGATAACTCCGCCTTAAATGAGATAGTCCCGCCCTAAATGACAGATAACTCCGCCTTAAATGAGATAGTCCCGCCCTAAATTACAGATACATCCGCCTTAAATTAGATAGTCCCGCCCTAAATGACAGATAAGTCCGCCCTAAATGAGATGGACCCGCCCTAAATGACTGATACCCCCACCCTAAATGACATAACTCCGCCCTAAATGAGATAGACCCATCCTAAATGACTGATACCCCCACCCTAAATGACAAAACTCCGCCCTAAATGAGAGTCTTGCCCTAAATGACAGATCATTCTGCCCTAAATGACATAGTCCCACCCTAAATGACAGATAACTCCGCCCTAAATGAGATAGACCCGTCCTAAATGACTGATACCCCCACCCTAAACGACATAACTCCGCCCTAAATGAGAGTCTTGAACTAAATGACAGATCATTCTGCCCTAAATGAGATAGTCCCACCCAAAATGACAGATAACTCCGCCCTAAATGAGATAGACCCGTCCTAAATGACTGATACCCCCACCCTAAACGACAGATAACTCCGCCCTAAATGAGATAGTCCCGCCCTAAATTACAGATAACTTCGCCTTAAATGAGATAGTCCCGCCCTAAATGACAGATAACCCCGCCCTAAATTACAGATAACTCCGCCTTAAATGAGATAGTCCCGCTCTAAATGACAGATAACTCCGCCCTAAATGACTGATAACTCCGCCATAAATGAGATAGTCCCGCCCTAAATTACAGATAACTCCACCTTAAATTAGATAGTCCCACCCTAAATGACAGATAACTCCGCCCTAAATGAGAGAGTCTCGCCTTAAATGACATAACTCTGCCCTAAATGAGATAGACCCGCCCTAAATGACTGATAGCCCCAATCTAAATTACATAACTCCGACCTAAATGAGATAGCCCCGCCCTAAATGACAGATAACTTCACCCTTAAAGACAGTCAGCCCCACTCCAAATGACAGATAGCCCAAACCTAAATGACTGATAGCCATGCCCTAAATGACAAATAGCCCCACCCTAAATGACAGATAACTCCACCCTAAATGTCAGATAGCCCCACCCTAAACTTTAGATACTCCTGCCCTAAAGGACACCAGGGTTACACCCCTACTCTTTACCAGGAGTGCCATAGGATTATTAATGACCACAGAGAGTCTCATCTGAAAGACGGCGCTCACCGACAGTATAGAGTCCCCTTCACTATACTGGGGCATTAGGACTCGCAAAGGGTTGAGCGCCCCCTGCTGGCCCCACTAACACCACTTCAACAGCAATCTAGTTTTCCCATGTGGTCTCCCATCCCATCCTAGTTTCAGTGAGGAACCGGTCTTGAGCTGCAGGGTGATATCGCCGTTAAAGGCTTATAAACTAGAAGAGGGTGAAGTTTACACGTTATGCAGACTTTATCAAGCTAAATCACTCAAACTATATTTCAGAATAGTTATTCGCGATTTGACGATTGCATGATGATGTCGTACGCAATGTTTTGCGTAGCTTGTCAGAGAACTATGTAGTAAATTCACAGCTGATTACAGAGATGGCTTTATAGCGTAACGCGCATGACAATATCATGTGATAGGGCTGGGCGATTAATCGAAGAATAATCAAGATCACATTCAGAAACTTTACTTGATCTAATTTTCCCAGGTCGATTTTACTGATTATTTTCTTCTACTGTGTGTGGAGCTTACCTCTCAGCTCGTCTTCATCAACATTGAGTGATTAAGCGACACACAGTGTAGGTGAAATGTCAGAATGTCAATGAAGTGTAGTCTGGAGCACATTATCACAGACCAGACTCAAACACTCATCCATCACAGACAGAGAGCGACCTGTCAGTAAATCCACACTGGGCTTTCACCGCTGGTAATGAATCTCCACAGGACGCCCTGATTAACACACTGTACATGCAGAGTCTGAGATCAGAAAGAGCGCGATCAGATTTCACACACTGTTGTTTGTTAGTATCCTCTATGGTTCCACTGAAGGGCACAGCCCAGGTCTATCGGAAATGCATGCATCCGAGCACGTGTCGTTTGCATGTTTCAGATGACAAATCCACTAGAGGGCACTGTTCACATTTTTGTGCACATCTGAAATGCATTACTTAAGATAAGTTTTGTTGTACGTTTAAGATGACAAATCCACTAGAGGGTGCAATTTATATATATACACTATTAGTGTTTTGTTGCATGCTTTAGGTGTCAAATCCACTAGAGGGCGCTGTCCACAATTTTACCATTCTCAAATATGTTACTTGGGATATGCTTTGTAGTACATTAGCATAAAAAATCCAGTAAAGTGAGCTGTTTACATTTTTGCAAATTTGAATTAGATTAGTTAGGCTGTTTTATTTTATGTTTCAGATGACAAATCCACAAGAGGGCGCTGTCTACATTTTTGTGAATCTGAAATGCATCACATAGCGTAGTGGTCCTCAACCTCTTTATCACCGCAGACCGGTCAACGCTTTTACAATTTGCCTGGTGCCAACTGATCCAGGGAGTGGTACCGGTGGTTTAGGACCACAAACACAGGGTACGTTTTGTTGTAAGTTATCATTGAAAGAAATCCAGCAGAGTGCGCTGTCTACAATTTTGTTAATTCGAAACACATTACTTAGGATATGTTTTGTTGTACATTTCAGATGTCAAATCCACTAGAGGGCACTGTCTATATTTTTGCGAATGTGAAATCTGTGTACACAGTCGGTACTGCAATTGAATTGAAATGTACTGCTCGGCCGTGTACATTCTATACAAATATATATATATATATATATATATATATATATATATATATATATATATATATATATAAGTACGTTCTATAAAGTATGAATGTGAAAGGTATGAATGGAATTCGGACGTACTACATCTGCCATTTTGTCATGGTCACATGAGCTACATGATATAGTTGCGTCGCTTCACTCCCATTTATGAATTTGCTCGTAAGTAAGTCATCCGGGTACTTCTCGCATACTGATTTTCGAATTCTACGAATTCGGACATCTACTCGCCTTGCATATTGATTTTAGCGTACTGTTTAGTATGGAAGAGTGCGATTTCGGACGCAGCCTGTGTCATGTACAAGACATTAAAAAAATGAACACTCAAGGTTTGGACAGCCCACTTAGAGCTGACCAGC
>NC_133178.1:66357500-66370000 GCF_049306965.1 Danio rerio
CCATTTGAATACTTTGACTGTAGGCATTATCAAAAATAATCCAAAAAAATTTTCCAGCTAGCAGCGCTGTAGCGTGACCGAACACTACACAGCACATCTCTCTCAGGTTACTTTACACTGCACAGAGAGCTTCATGAGTCAAAGTGCAAAACAATGAGCTTAGAGAAGAAACTATTCACATGTTCATTATCTGCAGGATCCTCTTGCCTTTGACCATAAATAACAATTATACATATAGTAATAATTAAAATAAAATACATATAAATAATAAAAAATTTAAATAATAATGATAAAATAATAATATACATAATAGTACATATAAATACTAATAAAAATAGATAAATATTAGTAATAATAATACATATAAGTGATAATTAATAATAATAATAATAATAATAATATTAATATTAATTACTTATAAAGTAATACATATAAATAATGATAATAATAATAAAATAATATTTATAATAACAGCAAAATACATAATAATAATAAAATAATAATAATAAAATAATAATAATATTAACAGCAATAATACATAATAATAAAATAATAATACTACTAATAATAACAGCAATAATACATAATAATAATAATAAAATAATAATAATAGTGCATATATATATAATAATAAAAATAATACATAACTAGTTATAACAATTCATATAGTAATAATAAAAAATAACATGTGTATATATAATAATAACAATAATAAAAATATGAATAATAATAATAATAATAATTATAATAATAAAAGCACATATAAATGCAAAGAAAAATAATACATAATAATAATCATAAAATAATAATAATATTAACAGCAATAATACATAATAATAATAATAAAATAATAATAATAGCAATACATAATAATAATAATAATAATAATAAAATAATAATAATAGTGCATATATATAATAATAAAAATAATACATAACTGTTAATAATAATAATAATTACAAAACTATTACTATAATAATTCATATAGTAATAATAAAAAATAACACGTATAAATAATAATATCGATGAATAAAAATATGAATAATAATAAAAGTACATATAAATGCTAAGAAAAATAATACATAATAATAATAATAATACATATAATAATAATAAAAATAATAATATAAATATATATAATGATAAAAAAATGAATTATACACTTTAGATTTTATAGTTAATTGATTCATTGAAACTGCTTTAAAAATCAATTACACTGAGGCTCATTTAAAGGAATAAACCACCCCATGATTTACCCATCCTCGGTATACATGCATAACTTTCTTCTTTAAGACGAACACAGTTAGAGTAGCTGTTTTATTTTATCCCAGCTCAACTCAAAGCACATGAAAACAAGCGATAAACCAACCAATCAAAATAACCCATACTGCAGCAGGGGTTAAACCACGTCTTATAAAGCAGATCAGTGTGTTTTATCAGCTCACCGTCATGTACTTCACATCCATGTCTGTTTTCCTCTCCAACTCCGCAATAACCTCCCGATGAAACCGTCTGAACTGTAGACACACACAGAGAGAGAGACAATTAACAGGAGCATACAGTACAACCTACACAAACTGAATGAATCCACCATATATACACACACAAACCAGAGCAAATTACTGTTATACAATGCCTTGCCTAATTACCCTAACTTTACCCTAATTACCCTAGTGAAGCCTGTACATGTCACTTTAAGCTGAATACTAGTGTCTTGAAGAATATCCAGTTTAATATTATGTGCTGTCATCATGGCAAAGAGAAAATAACTATTAAAAATGTATTAGAAAGTTATTAGAAATGAGTTATTAAGACTATTATGATAAGAAATGTGAAATTTACAACAAAATCTGTTTAAAATAATTAATTATTTGATGTTCATTCTGAGTGGAAAGTCATATTTCTAAAGCACGAGACCAGCAGTGTGAATGTGACGGCTTCAGTGATTATAGTAGGACGGCTGCGCTCTCAAACGATTATTGCATTGCTGCCTTGTGTCACGTTCTGAGTATGATTTGTTTTGCACACTTCAAATCCCGCATCTGTTGTCATTTTCACCCAAGATAAACTTCCTTTTAATCCCCTGCTTCAGACTTAAAGCGCCTCATCCGCAGCCTACATTAATGACTGGCCGAGATGAATAACTCTAAATTAATAACTCGACATGTTCAACATGACTTGGTTTGTGTCGGGTGATTATCAGCTGTGAGGAGGAAACGTGTGCTGTTTTTGACGGCCAGGTTTCCGTCAGCAGGTACAGTGTGTCATCATCAGGTGCAGGGCTCAGGTGCACACAGACATGTTCAAACCTGCTCCCGTTACAAAAAACAGAGAAGGAAAAGCACAGTCCAACATGTGTTCGGTGCGTCTCCTGCGGTTTACACTGACGGAACTGCAGGAACACGGCTATAAAGCTGACAGGAAATGAAACGTTTGATTTGAGATTAAACTGCGCTGTTTGTTGTGGTGGATTCATTCAGACGGCAGCCATGCTTACACGATAAATGCGTAAATAAAACACTCACGTTCTCCTCCAGCTCCACGTTGACTTTCCGATGGACGTCTGAGATCTCCATCAGCACGACCCCTGATGGAGAGAAAGAAATAAAGAGTCAGATTAGTCTCCAATAATAATACTATTCAATTTCCATTTTATTATAGATAATGCCTTGAGATGCAACATCTCATTTTAAAGGAGGTTCCATAAAGACAAAAACTAAACAAAAACACAGTGCAGTTACAAACATAGAGCTCATCCAAACCTCATCCATCCATCCATCCATCTATCCATCCATCCATCCATCCATCCATCCATCCATCTGTCCATCCATCTATCCATCCATCCATCCATCCATCCATCTACCTATCTATCCATCCATCCATATATCCATTGATAAATCCATCCATACATATCCATCCATCCATATATCCATTGATACATCCATCCATCCATCCATCCATATATCTATCCATACATCCATCCATCTATATATCTATCCATTGATTGATTCATTCATCTATCCATCCATCTATCTACCTATCTATCCATCCATCCATCCATCCATATATCCATCTGTCCATCCATCCATCCATCCTTCCATCCATATATCTATCCATCCATCCATCCATCTATATATCTATCCATTGATTGATTCATTCATCTATCCATCCATCTATATATCCATTGATCCATCCATCCATCCATCCACCCATCCATATATCTATCCATCCATCCATCCACCCATCCATCCATCCATCCATCCATCCATCCATCTATATATCTATCCATTGATTGATCCATTCATCTATCCATCCATCTATCTACCTATCTATCCATCCATCCATCCATCCATATATCCATCTGTCCATCTGTCCATCCATCCATCCATCCATCCTTCCATCCATATATCTATCCATCCATCCATCCATCTATATATCTATCCATTGATTGATTCATTCATCTATCCATCCATCTATATATCCATTGATCCATCCATCCATCCATCCACTCATCCATATATCTATCCATCCATCCATCCACCCATCCATCCATCCATCCATCCATCTATATATCTATCCACTGATTGATACATTCATCCATCCATCCATCTATCTACCTATCTATCCATCCATCCATCCATATATCCATCTGTCCATCCATCCATCCATCCATCCTTCCATCCATCTATCTATCCATACATCCATATATATATCTATCCATTGATTGATTCATTCATTTATCCATCCATCTATCTACCTATCTATCCATCCATCCATATAACCATTGATCCATCCATCCATCCATACATATCCATCCATCCATCCATCCATCCATCCATCCATCCATATATCTATCCATCCATCCATCCATCTATATATCTATCCATTGATTGATCCATTCATCTATCCATCCATCCATCCATCCATCCATATATCCATTGATGCATCCATCCAAAAATATATCCATCCATCCATCCATCTATATATCTATCCATTGATTGATCCATTCATCCATATATCCATTGATGCATCCATCCAAACATATATTCATCCATCCATATATCTATCTATCCATCCATCCATCCATCCATCCATCTATATATATATCGATTGATTGATCCATTCATCTATCCATCCATCTATCTACCTATCTATCCATCCATCCATCCATATATCCATTGATCCATCCATCCAAACATATATCCATCCATCCATATATCTATCCATACATCCAACCATCCATCCCTCTATATATCTATCCATTGATTGATCCATCCATCCATCCATCCATCCATATATCCATCTATCCATTGATCCACCCATCCATCCATATATCCATCGATCCATCCATCCATCCATCCATATCCAGAGATGCAGTCAGGAGATGGGAAAAATTTGTAGAGTTGTATCCATCTATCTTCCTCACTCCACCAGTTTGGGCATTATGGTAGAGTGGCCCAACACATAAAGGCCCGCTTGAAGTTTACTAAAAACGCCTGAATGACTCCAAAATGGTGAGAAATAAGATTCTCAGGTCTGATGAGACCAAGAGAGAACGTTTTGGCCTTAATTCTAAGCGGTACGTGTGGAGAAAACCAGGCACTGCTCATCACCTGTGCAATACAGTCCCAACAGTGAAGCAGGGTGGAGGCAGCATCATGCTGTGGGGTGTTTTCAGCTGCAGGGACAGGACCAGGGTATATGCAGGAATCCTAAAGGTAATTTCAATACCTTTAAGACTTTTTAAAGAAGTTCATCGCCACTTCAAGTTCTAATCAGTATCAAACCTTTAACTTAATAAGCTGTTGCTGTCATAGCGGTTTTGACAAGTTCACCTGTGGTGTGGCTGGTGGTGCATAATAACTGGCGATGGACAGCTGGCTAGCACCCTGCATGTGGGACTTTACAGCATTTATGCGCATCGATGATATACTCATTTTCTTTTTACAATACGTACAGTAAGCCTCGCGGTTGTTTTCAGCGACAGGCTTCAGCCACTGTTTAAACTCGTTTTTCTCCAACCAGGAGTAGGCAAACTTACATCCTCCCATGTTGCCGTCTGTTTTGCTACATGTGGAGGGGGTCACATCGCCTTCCTGCATTTGTCGCAAATTATGTGACATCGCCCAGACAAAGGAGCATGGCCAGACACGCCCCGGCCCGAATCAATCGTGTGGATCAAGCAATTAATAAATATATTGATGCTGTTTTTAAAGTCAAACACTTTGGACAGCGCCTGAACAAAATTTAAGACCTCGTAAAAACCCCATTAAGACTTTTTAATACCTTTGAAGAGCTTTAACTTTCTCATAATTGATTTATTAACTTTTAATACTTTAAGACCCGGCGGACACCCTGAGGACGACTGGTCGCAATCGAGGGAGAGATGAATGTAGCCAAGTACAGGTATATCCAGGACCAAAACCTTCTCCAGAGTCCTCAGGACCTCAGACTGGGCCAAAGGGTTACCTTACAACAAGACAATGATCCTAAACACACAGCTAAATAAAGAAGGAGTGGCTTCACAACAACTCTATGGGCCTACTCACACTATGCCATCCGTACCGTGCCCAGGCCCGTTTCCCGGATCGTTTGAGAAGTGTGAGTGCGCTGAATCGGGCTCAAGCACGGTTCACTTGGCCGGCCCTGGCCCGGTTGGAAGAGGTGTGCCTGAGCGCGGTACACTTGGGCTTTGGCGCGGTACGCTTGTGTGTGAGCGCGAAACGCGCCAAAGCCCGAAACCGAAAGCGAGACGTGACTTTTAAGGGACTGTTTGATATGGATTTATTAATCATTCTTACTGTTCAGTGATCGCAAACTGCCGTAGTTTATTAAAGACGCAAACTCCTCACAGCATGCCAGCTGCGCGCCTTCAGCAGACCTCCTCATTCCTGCAGCACGAGAGCTTTGATTGTTTATGAGCGCCAAAAGTGGCGGATCTGTTCGGTAAAATATCTGACTGTGTGTCCCCGCATCCCTAAGGACTGTTTGGCGAAATATTTGACTGCATGTCACTGCATAACAAACGACTGAAACGATATAACTAGAGAACTCTCCACTGTGCTGCTAAATGAGAGCGTATGGCAAGCCGTTTTAACATTTAAACCTTGTTCTGACTATCCATAAATATATTTAGAGATATAATTATATATTTTGACAAGTCATTATTATAATTCGACTTGTCAGAATGACAATTAGAGATATCTGCAATTACAATTGTACTAGTACGAAATCAGATTGGAGATATCTGCAAATATATTATGACTAGTCATATTCCTCCATTGACTTCCATTGAAAAATATTTGCAGATATCTCTGAGTTTTGACTCGTCAAAAATCCAATTCAAGATATCTACAACTGTAATTCGACTATTAGTAAATTAATTAGAGATATCTTCAAATATATTTGTAAATATCTCTAAATATTACGAATTAAAGACATCTCCAAATGTATGACTAGTAAAAACTCAGTTAGAGATATCTCTAATTACAATTGTGACTAGTCAAAACTCATTTAGTCATTCTGACTAGTCGAATTATAATTATGACTAGTCAAAATATAATTAGAGATATCTCTAAATATATTTATGGAGTCAGAACAAAGATTTAAATGCTAAAAAGGCTTGCCATAGAGAGCGCTTCTGAACAGCCCAGCAGCGATGACGTAAGCGTGCCGAGGCCCGATATGGTGTGAGCGCGGGCCGTCGGGGAGACGCGAGGGGGGACAAGCGTGCTTTGGCCCGGTTCGAGGCAACTGAACCTAGTGTGAGTACGGCCTATGACTGTTCTTGAATGGCCCAGCCAGAGTCCTGACCTAAACCCAATCGAGCATCTCTGGAGAGACCTTAAAATGGCTGTCCACCGACATTTACCATCCAACCTGACAGAACTTGAAAATCTGCAAGAAAAAAAATCTTTCCCAGTACTGGGTTGTGGCTGGAAGGGCATCAGCTGCGTAAAACCCATACTGGAATAGTTGGCGGTTCATTCCGCTGTGGCAACCCCTGATAAATAAATAGAAATACACAAATACAAAATTCCTAAATACAATACCCAATGCATTTGGGCAGATATTTACACTTCTTACTTGACAAATTGTGTTTAGTATTTATGAATTGTGTTTTGAACTTGCCAATCGGCTTTTGTAAAGTGAAGTATCCTGCTCATGTATGAATTTGCTCTCGTAAGCGTGTTATTTTTAAGACTGATCTGGCTCCACGACTAAAAACACAGCCTCTCGCACCCATTAACACGTCCATTGTTTTTAATTTAATAATGTGCAGAATATTCCCCTGGCTAATAAACCCCCGCGGCCTTGTTTTCCCGGACTGTAATTAAAGCAGGCTGGCTCTGAGATTTCTCCCAGCATGCTCCTACCCGCTGTAATCAAATGGGGATTAAAAATGCAAAAAAGCAACGGCAGAAATCAGAGCACTTTATATAATGGATCTGCCCACAAACACACACTCATCCACACTTACTCTACAGGCCGGACTGGATTTAACGGCTGGACGGAGAGACTTTAATATGAGCTAATTCTCCGTGACATCTGCGAGGAGATTTTTTATTTCTGCCCTGGAGAATTTTTTGTTTCTTCTTCAAGTATTTCCCAAATGATTTAGTAATGATTTCTCACAGTGTTTCCTCTAATATTTGTTCTTCTGGAAAAAGTCTCATTTGCTTTATTTCGGCTAGAATAAAAGCAGTTTTTAATTGTTTTAAAGCCATTTTAAGGTCAATATTATTCGCTCTTTCAGCAATATTAGTGTTGGATTGTCTCCAGAACAAACCACTGTTATACAATGACTTGCCTAATTACCCTAACTTTACCCTAATTACCCTATTGAAGCCTTTACATGTCACTTTAAGCTGAACACTAGTGTCTTGAAGAATATCTAGTCTAATATTATGTGCTGTCATCATGGCAAAGAGAAAATAAATCAGTTATTGGACATTAAAACTTGGAGTTATCAAAACTATTACGATTAGAAATGCTCTCCAGCAAACAGAAATTGGGGAAATTAATACACAGGAGGGCGAATGACTCTGACTTCAACTGTACCTGTAACACTGCAGCCTTTACAATGATCCACCAGCACAAACATTTAAAAGTATTGTGGATTATGATGTGCATAAAATGAAGGTTTAGGTGCACCAAATAAAAACAGGAGTCTGATAAGCTAATAAAAGAGTTCATGTTAAAGTTGACATACTGTGCATTGATTGAATATGTTAAGGGAACACTCAAAAATACTGGATATCGGTATCAAATTGGCCAATGTATTAGTAAATTTCTATATTTTTTTAAATAACTGTTATCGTCATGGTGAAAAATCACGATGAATATTTTGTTCTCATAACTATTTGTTTCTGGTTTCTAGTAAAAAAAAACAAAAAAACATTGGTATCAAATTGGCCAATTTATTTTTATTAGGATTTAATATTTTAAAAGGATTTAAATATTTTTATTGGCATTTAAAAAAAAATGTTTTTAGTAAAAAAAAAAAGAAAAAAAAAAGAGAAAAAAATTGGATATCAGCATTGAACTGTCCAATGTATTAGTAAATATATATATATATATATATATATAATTCTGACTGTATATTAGAAAGGAATATAGTAATATCAAGTATTGGTATTGAACTGGCCAATTTATTAGTATTTTTTAAAATCATGATGAATATTTTTTTCACATTGTCATTTTTAATAGCTTCTAGTAAAAAGAAAATTTTTTTTTAAAAATAATGGATATCAGTATCTAAAGTAATCCCAATTAATATTTTGTTCACATAACCATTTTTTAGTTTTTAATAATTAATTTCTAAAAAATAGTTTCTAAATAAAATTTAAAAATTAAATATCGGATATCGGTATTAAATTGGCCAATTTATTTATTTATTTTTTTTTAAATCACAATGAATGTTTTGTTCACATTGTCATTTTTAAAGGCTTTTAGTAAAAAAAAAAAAAAAAAAAAAAAAAAAAAAACATGAAAGAAATATTGAATATTGCTATTGAATTGGCCAATTTATTAGTAGTTTTTTTTTTTTTTACCTTATCGGCCAAGGAAAATCATAATGAATATTTTGTTCTAATAACCATTTTTTAGTTTCTAATGAAATATTTTTTTTTAAAACATGAAAAAATATTGAATATTGGTATTAAATTGGCCAATTTATATATTTATTATTATTTTTGTTTACATTGTAATTTTTAATGGCTTCTAGTAAAAAAAAAATAGAAATATTGAATATTGCTATCGAATATTCTATGTGAAGCTGCTTTGACAATTAACATTGTTAACACAAATAAAGGTGAATTATTGAATAAGCCAATTTATTAGTAATGTTTTTAACCTTATCAGCCATGGAAATTCATGATGAATATTTTGTTCTAATAACCATTTTTTAGTTTCTAATGAAATATTTTTTTTTAAAACATGAAAAAATATTGAATATTGGTATTAAATTGGCCAATTTATATATTTATTATTATTTTTGTTTACATTGTAATTTTTAATGGCTTCTAGTAAAAAAAAAATAGAAATATTGAATATTGCTATCGAATATTCTATGTGAAGCTGCTTTGACAATTAACATTGTTAACACAAATAAAGGTGAATTATTGAATAAGCCAATTTATTAGTAATGTTTTTAACCTTATCAGCCATGGAAATTCATGATGAATATTTTGTTCTAATAACCATTTTTTAGTTTCTAATGAAATATTTTTTTTAAAAACATGAAAAAATATCGGATATCGGTATTAAATCGGCCAATTTATTCTTTTATTTTTATTTTTTTAAATCACAATAAACATTTTGGTTACGTTGTCATTTTTAATGGCTTCTAGTAAAAAAACATTAAAGAAATATTGAATATTGCTATTGAATTTGCCAATTTATTAGTATTTTCTTTAACCTTATCGGCCATGGAAAATCACGATGAATATTTTGTTCTCATAACCATTTTTATTGTCTTTTAGTAAAAAAAAATATATATATTTTGGTTATGGAATCAGCCAATTTGCCAGTAAAAACTAAATCAGAATCTGCCATGGAAAAACACCACAAAAATACTTCAAAACTACACAACAAAACAAGCAGACCATAAACCACTGAAATCAGCAATCGCAGACAGAACGCCCAGCTGCAGTCAGTGTAGAATCAACACGTGGAGATAAACCGTGAGAACAGCAAAGTGTGGAGGTTTGGCCATGTGAACAAGACGAGGGCCAGAAACCCAAATCACATGAGGTCACATGAGGAGAGCAGCAGGTGTGATCTCTGCTGACCCACTTTACCTTTATCTGCTCTCTGACCCCAACCCTGATCCAGCCCGGATGTCTTATCAGCTCCACTGCAGGCATGGCCCGCTTGTTTACATCTGCCCGCAGCAATGCCATAAAACACAGATTAACCCGAGCACAGTGTAAACCATCCCATCCGGAGCCGTGTCTGAGGACGATTACCGGCCCACCGTTCAGGAAGGACACAGCGCGCAGTGATCATACTGCAATTAACTTCATGTCAGCTTCTGCTTGTTTAGATGTTCTCCTTTGCGTTATCGTCAGTATGAAGCTATTTGTATGCATTAAAAATGTCTAATAATCTTGGGTCTAAAGAGATGCAAAAGCTTTGATTTGGCTCTCAGATTATGGTGGAATAAGAGGAAAATAAATCTACATATCTGTGCTTTGAAATGTGGAGAACAGAAGTAAACTAACAGAATAGACATCACATGGCTCTACTCTGCTCGGTCAAATTTCTCACCTGTGCTCTTATCAGTCAGAAGGCTCTACACTCTGATTGGTCAGATGGCTCTACTCTGCTCTGATTGGGCAAATTGCTCTACTCTGATCCAATTGGTCAGATGGCTCCACTCAGTTCTGATCTGATTGGTCATATGGCTGTTCTCTGCTCTCATTGGCCAGATGGCTCTACTCTACTCTGATTGGTCAGACGACTTTAAACTACCTGACAGACACTTCCTTTTGTGGCCTATCCAAGTTTTAGGAAGAGCAAATAATAACTTGACCTCTAGTTGATGATCTGGTGTCTGAAGTGTCTCTATGAAAGGTGAAGGCCTCTAGATTTTGCTGATTTGAGCTCAATTAAATCTGATCATGTCTTGATGTTGATTGATTTGATGAGGACAGTGCGGTCTGACTCTGCTCAGACTAAAGTATGACAGAATGAATATTGTGTCTGACTCCATCATGAGCTTGGAGGACTGCATCCATACATCTCTGACATGACTCACATCACTGATTAATAAAGTCATCTGGAATGAAGAAGAAAGCCTTCAGCAGGATCCCAGAGCTCATCAAAATCCTTTGTGTTCATCTTCAACGCCTCCTCCTTCATCATGCTCAATAATGTTCATGTCTGGTGACTGGGCTGGCCAAACCTGCAGCACCGTGATCTTTGCTTCAGGAGCTTTGATGTGGAGGCTGAAGTATGAGAAGGAGCGCTATCCTGCTGGAGAATTGAAGTCAAGTTCTTATTTGTTGCTCTTCCAACTGAGATCCACGACCAGAGTTTTGTAGCGTACCCTCCTTTGGTTGGTCAGATGCCTCTGCTCTGCTTGGTTTAAGTGTGTGAGGCTCATAGCAGACGTTCACAGTCAGACAAATGTGTTACAAATCTACACAAATCAGTGAAACTCGACATTTCGGCTCTTCAGAATCAATCATTTATTTTAGGAGACTGTATTTGTGGTGCACTTTGAACTTGCAGACTTCAACAGGGGCACTTTAAACATTGCTTTAGAAATCCCCGAACTGTAGAATGGGCTTTTACTAGGGGTGTCACGATTTAGATCAGGGGTCACCAATCTCGGTCCTGGAGGGCCGGTGTCCCTTCAGGTTTTAGCTCCAACCCACCTCAACACACCTGCCTGGGTGTTTTAAGTATACCTAGTAAGACCTTGATTAGCTTGTTCAGGTGTGTTTGATTAGGGTTGGAGCTAAAATCTGCAGGACACCGGCCCTCCAGGAACAAGTTTGGTGACCCCTGATTTAGATTTTTAATCGAAATCGATCGAAATTTATGCTCAATGTCGATTATCGAATCAAAAAATAGAATCGTCGATGCTGCCACGCCCCCATGTCACGTCAGCTTGGCTTGCCAAGTGGGAAAAAAACAGGCTTGTTGAAGTGCTTGTTAAACTGCAGACGCAGGAGACCCGTCGACAGAACTTAAACCCTCTCCTCTTTCAATGAAGTCGCCGGTGTTTAAGCATTTTGGATTTCCAGTGAGTTATGTTGACAACGTTCGTGTTGTCGACAAAAAAAAAAACACAGTTTGCAAGCTCTGCTATGTACGTATTACGTACGGTTCGTCCGAAAGACAACACCGGCATCGCGATCCTCCGCCCGCCCCCGTTGCAAATCCGCTGGGGAAAAGTTCACACTCAGGCCCTGTTTACACTGTCTTTGTTTTTAAATGGCATTTTAGAACGACAACGATTTGACATCCACAGTGGCGTGTAGCATTTCTGA
>NC_133178.1:66375000-66392500 GCF_049306965.1 Danio rerio
AATAATCGACTCGGAGTTGAATAAATGAATTGTGTTGGGTTTGAATCTCTTGCTTGAACGCGTCAACGCAGATACGGTACATGACCACATGTGAAGTGCTGGATCGGGTAAAACGTGAGCGTGCCTTTCCCTTCAGATACTAGCGGAGTGCGGGGGATCACGGAACTGATCATGACACGAAGATGACGATCACTGACAGATGGAGATTCAGATGTAAAGTTAACCATACTCCCAGAGCAGCTTCCACAGAATGCCACAAGGGACACGATCGAATGCCTTCTCCAAGTTCACACAACAAATGTGGACTGGTTAAGCCAGGGGTGCCCAAACTCGGTCCTGGAGGGCCGGTGTCCTGCATATTTTAGTTGCAACTAGGGCTGGGCGATTTTTCAGATTTTTTCGATTAATTCGAATTTAAGACGATTTAATTTTTAATCAAATCGAGAAATCGCGATTTTTAAAAAATAAATATTTAATACATTATAATGGCACCAATGCGCTTTGGTTCACTCTCTGTATGAAGCAGGAAGCACACCAGAAGCGCCTCTCGGCGACGAGCCGCGTAGCACCACGCAGCGCCATGGATTTTAGAATTCTAAACTGGTTTCTATACACACACTGGCGCCGCCCAGCCACGATTCAGGACACAGGTCATATTTCAGCCACAGAGCGCCATCTGATTAGTTTCATGTTAAATATCATGCAAATGTGCGCATTTGGTGTGTGATAGTTTAAACTTTCATTTGCGCGCCGTTTCGCGGCGCTTCTAGTGTGCGACCTGCTTGACTGCCTGTTAAAGTCATGTAGGATTTTACTTGTTGCATTAGTCTGAGTCACGTCTGTGTGGATTGTCAAGACATATTCCCTCATCAAGTCGATAAACTCGATCTCAACATGTATGACGGACGTAAAAGCCTGCCATGTGAAAAACCGCACCGGTCTTTTGGTTTGAACACGAGCAGAGGTGAGAGCCTGCAGCAGTGAAAGTGAAAGTAGCCGCCCCCATGACGTCATTTAGAGGACCTAGTTGAAAACCAGACAGATCAGGCAGCATTGAGTGGAGCAAAGCGCATCAAATGATCGATATTTAAAAGGGGGAAAAAGAAAAATAGATTTAATATATTATTTTATATTAGACACACATCTGGTGCTTGTATTTGCTCCTGCTATACGTCCACATCTTCACACATTGGGTTAAATTAGGCTTTACAGTTTCCATGTACAGTTCTTTTCTTCCACTGGATCTTTTTAAGAAGATAAGCAGCAACTTTACAACCTGACATTCAATCAGAAGACAAAGTCGAGCTGACAGCCAATCTTTCCTAGGCTCAGCAAAACTTGCAAAAATACCTCTGTATTCCAGCAACTGCAATATTTACACAAATATTTCTTATTCAAATCTTCTGCAACGCTATTTAACTCGTGAATTTGTTGTACATTTATTTACACCTTGACCGAATTATGTACGGCATGGCCATTAAAAATACACTGTTCCTTAACCAGATGGGTTTTCAAGTTACTTTTAAAGAGAATGTTACTTCAGTCATGTAGTTGTAATGTTTTGAGAAGACTAGTAACACAATAAAAAAAATTGAAATCGAAATCGTGAATCTGTCAACCTTTATAAAAAACCTAGATTTTTTTTTTTTTTTTTTGCCAAAACGCCCAGCCCTAGTTGCAACCCCAATTAACCACAGCTGAACCAGCTAATTAAGCAGTTTCTAGGTATTCTAATGCTGCGTTCACACCAGACACGGAACACGAGTCAAGCGCGACTGATTTACATGTTAAGTCAATGCAAACGTGCGAATAGACATCCTGCGGCGCGATACACGCGAATGACGCACATTACGCGAATGGCGCCGGGCGAATTGAGCGTTTGACGCGCTTAACGAGCGTTTCGCGCGAATCTCTTGATTTCGAAAATCTGAACTTCAGAGTACATTCGCGCCGCGTTAACCAATCAGAAGCTTGCTCTTGTGGGGGCGTGATTGTGACGTAGAACCTGTTGTCGGTGTTCCAAGGGAAATCCTTCACCGACAACAGTTCATCAAATTGGGCTTGGCTCATTCAGAATCACAGCTGAAAGCCTCCGTCATACAGGTTCAGTTTCTGGAGGAGTTTATGAGCTCACAGAGCTGGATGCACCTCTGAAAGGATGTTGTTGATTCAGACACGACCCTAAACGTATCGACGCTGTTTTTCAGCCTTCATAAAGCACATAAACTGTTATTTTCTTCATAAAATCCATGTTAGCCATTTAGCTATGAAGCTAGAGTCTTCGGGCAGACAGAAGCCCTGCCCATCACGCGAATCCGCGTCTGTTCTGAACTGAATTTGACATGCGAATGAAGCGAGTAAACTCAAATGTTCACGCGGCTGTTTACGCGTGAATAGCGTGATTTATCCGCGCCTGGTGTGAACACAGCATTAAACTTCCAAGCAAGTGTGTTGAAGGAAGCTGGAACTAAACTATAGAGGGTACCAGCCCTCCATGACCGAGTTTGGACACCCTTGGGTTAAGCATACTCCCATGAATTATAATCTGCCTTAAATGTATTGTTTGTTTTTTATTCATCTCCAACTTGCAAGTATCTGTAAAAATCCTGCTTGTCAAAGCCGAATGTATCTGATAAGGTCTGATAACTCATGAAATGTCTGTTAGAGGTCACTGAACTGAATGATGCGATTCCTCTCCAAACCCACTGCTTAAATCTCTTATCCAGTGTGCAAGGTTGAAAATCTGGGTCGAATGCCATCCAACTTATCTGTTCACTTTTGATGATAAATTCAGCTCTAGTTTAACAGCGTGACTTTTATTGACATTTTTGTTGTTTGAAATATAATATCTAGAGAGTTACGTGTGTAAAACGGCAGAAAATACACTGGCAGGTTATTACAAGATGTTTGTAGCGTAATATACAACAGCAACACACACGATATGGCACTGCAAACCATTACAAATTACAATAATACCCACTTTTTCTAACTTTAAGTTTAAGAGTGGTTGGAAGATTGATCAAAATCCCATAATGCAACTCAAAAGCAGAAATAAATAAAAACGTGACTCGCAAAATAGAGAAAACGGCTCATTTCTGGATATTTTTTACAGTGTAGAAACAAAACAAACACCAGCACACACACGCACACGCACAAAGAAATCTTTTTAGCAGGCCGTTCTGGCGACCTTTACTCTTCTTCAGTGTTGTTTGAACAGCGTTAAGCACAGGACAGAAGTCGACACACATACAGTACATGATATATTTGTTTACGTTTCTTTACCAGACCTTCATTCAAAGTGTTTTACAAAAGAAAAGAACAATAGAAGCAATCAGACCGACACAAGAGCAACAGTCTGTGAGTGCTGTGACGCGTTTCAGATAATCCAGCACACAAAGCAAGGCCCAATACTCGGAAACAAGTGTTAAAGTGATATTTCTTGCGATATAATATATATATATATATATATATATATATATATATATATATATATATATATATATATATATATATATATATATATTATATATATATATATAATATAATATAATATATATATATATATATATATATATATATATATATATATATATATATATATATATATATATAAAATATATATATATATATATATATATATATATATATATATATATATATATATATATATATATATATATATATATAATATATAAAACATATAATGTTTTATTGCCTATTTTTAAATCATTTTTAAAGCCAATATACACTTAAAAAAGTAAAGCTATATACTTTATTTAAATAAAGCTATAGACACTTAATTACTTTTGCCTAGTAATTTGTAAGTTGTTTTTGGGACGGCCTAATTGTTTTATGTTGAATCCGCTTAAATTAATAAGAACTATTAAGATTAGTTGATTAGTGTTGGGAAAGCATGAAGGAATTGTGTGGAAGCCTGCATTTCTTACAGTGTAGCATAAGCATCGATATATCACATGCTCTTTAGGGCCAGCCCTAATCCACACAGTGGCCAAAGCTGAACTATTTTGAAAACTGACCGCGTGTGTGTGAGGAACTGCTGATGGTGGCCATGGCAAAGACAAACGGCGAGGATTGCGAGTTCAGAAACGCATTTAAATTGCTGAAGGAAGAAGCGCGCATCGCGTTTTCAACGTGGTTTTGGACGCAATATGTGAACAGGCCTATACAGATTTAAGCTGAGAGTAGCCTGTGTGAATTGTAGCCTCAGTTTCCTGTTCTTAGCTGACAGGAGCGGCACCCGGTGTGTTCTTCTGCTGCTGTAGCCCATCCGCCTCAAGGTTGGACGTGTTGTGTGTTCAGAGATGCTCTTCGGCAGAGCTCGGTTGTAACGAGTGCTTATTTGAGTTACTGTTGCCTTTCTATCAGCTGGAACCAGTCTGGCCATTCTCCTCTGACCATCAACAAGGCAATTGCGCCCACAGAACTGCCGCTCACTGGATATTTCCTCTTTGCTGAAGCATTCTCTGTAAACCCTAGAGATGGTTGTGCGTGAAAATCCCAATAGATCAGCAGTTTCTGAAATACTCAACCATGCCACGTTCAGTCACTTAAATCCTCTTTCCTCCCCATTCTGATGCTCGCATATCGTCTTGACCATGTCTACATGCCTAAATGCATTGAGCTGCTGCCATGTGATTGGCTGATTAGAAATTTGCGTTAATGCGCAGTTAAACAGGTGTACCTAATAAAGTGGCCGCTGCATCGGTGGCAGAAAAAAACATCCCTGCATTCAATGGAAGCATGAATTCTGTGCAGCGCTGCACCCCCACTTTTACCCATTGTTTTGTGTTATCAGTAAACCGCTGAATTGGAAGTGGAGATTTAATGTGCAAACTGCAGTAATTCCCTCCTATCTGGCTCAGAGGGGGTTTATTTTCCGATACAAACTCTGGCCACATTTCAGCAGCCTCCACTTCACCTTTATCAGGAGAAGCTGAAAGTTAACAAGCTGTGAACTGCAGATTACAGCTCAAGAGATGGAGTTCCTCGTGGCACTCGCTGGTTTATATTGTACGGCACATAATGTACTTTTTTCGGGTCGGGGCTTGACGTTTGAACGATGCCTATAGAGGCGCAATATCTGGCAAACGCTTGATTTGGATGGGAATTTAATGTGCTGCAAGTGTTGATTTAAGAGACGGACCTCATGCTTCAGTAGCTGCACTGTAGAAAATATCCTCAAATTAGCAGTTTTCTGTAGTTTGCAAGGTTATAATAGCTTTGGATTTTTCATTAGTATATTTTTTCTATTTGGTTTTGACTTTTTGTTTTTAAATTCAGTTTGTTTTAATTAGTTTTAGAGGCAGATGTCCTGGTTTTTATTAGTTTCTTTATTTTGAAATGAATTAGTTTTAGTTTTGTTTTTCTAAATGAGGATATTTGTTAGGTGCAAAGTTAAAAATTCTCAGAATAATTATTGTATAAATATTATAATATACAGTTGAAGTCAGAATTATTAGCCCCCTTTTGATTTTTCTTCTTCTTTTTTAAATATTTCCCAAATGATGTTTGACAGAGCAAGGAAATATTCACAGTATGTCTGATAATATTTTTTCTTCTGGAAAAAGTCTTGTTTGTTTTACTTCGGCTAGAATAAAAAAAACAGTTATTAATTTTTTAAAAAACATTTTTGGGACAATATTATTAGCCCCTTTAAGCTAATTCTTTTTCAATAGTCTACAGAACAAACCATAACTTGCCTAATTACCCTAACCTGCCTAGTTACCCTAATTACCCTAGTTAAGCCTTTAAATGTCACTTTAAGCTGTATAGAAGTGTCTTGAAAAACATCTATTCTAATATTATTTACTGTCATCATGGCAAAGAGAAAATAAATCAGTTATTAGAAATAAGTTTCTAAAACTATTGTATTTAGCAATGTGCTGAAACAATCTTCCCTCCATTAAACAGAAATTGGGGAAAAAAATAAACAGGGGCGCTAATAATTCTGACTTCAACTGTATATTATAAATAAAATATTATTATAAAAATTTATAACATTATTCTAAATAAAAATGCAGTCATACATTTTCTGAAACCTGTATTTAGAGAACACATGAACACTGTCATCTACCACAACCATCTACCCATCCTCAAACTCAAATACAGCAGCCCACAACTGCAGCCCTAAGTACAATATGAGTGCAAGGCTGCTCTGAGGTTAGATACACAGTAGTGATGGGAAATTCAGATTTCTAACGTGGATGTTAGGACTCAACATTATGTAGTCAGCAATAGTCATTTCAGTCAGTTAAAACATCATCATGATCTGAAAAATGTCTTACAGTAAAGTTCTGCAACTCAACTGAATCATGATTCGCTTATTTAATTTCCATTACGATTGTCTGTTATGAAATAAACTTACGTTTTTCACCAGATCCTCTCATTTAAGCCCTCGATTTACCCGCGCTGCAGTTGTTCAAGTTTAGTTCACTCACATCAGGCTGTCATGTACTGTTTGTGTTTGGTTCACTGAATCACGCATGCGCAGTTTTATCGGTTCACCGTGTATTGTCACTGTTCTAATAACTGAATGAGTGTATATATTGGATTATTTAGAGTCAGAGGGGGGTATAAGGCTTGTTAAAAAGTAAGTAGTTTGTGGATAAGTGCTTACTGGAGACGCGAATCGTTTTAAATGATTCAGTTCGATTTGGTGAACTAGCTCAACCGGTTCACTTAGAAGATCCGGTTAAAAAGATTCGTTTGAGATCGCGATACAGAAATAAAACCCATTATTGGACACAAACGTGTTAAAGTAATAGTTTAAAGTGTCTGTATTTAATGCTGTCACCGTGCTGCTGTCATGTCCACTCGCTGTTTTTGTCGCGGGAGCAACAGAGAGGATGACTGGAGGCGAACCGGCTCGATCTGCCCAACGGCAGCAGGAGACTCTGAGGTGCGAAAGGGTCAAACACAAACGCCTGCAGCGCGGATTATATTTACTTCTAAAAGGCTTACAGTAAGATTGTGTATTAAATACATTTACAAATATGAAAACGAAGGAGGTTTTTGCTATAATTTTAGTCAGTTTCAGTTAGTTTTGTATGTAAACAATACAGCTTCAGTCAGTTTTACTTTTTTTTTTTTTTTTTTAAATCTCGTTTTTATTTTTGTTTCAGTTTACGACAATTATTTTACAGTTTAGTTTTCGCTTTTTCGTTCGTTTTCGTTAACTATATAGACTTTGGTTGTTTGTGATTAAAGTTTTTATCTTTCCCAGTTTATTTCTGCTTTTGAATTGCATTATGGGATCTTAGTCTTTTTTTTTAAAACAACTTTAAAGCTTTAAAACTGGAAAAAGTGACTTATGAGCATTTGTAATAGTGTGCAGTGTGAAGTGAGATATATAGTCGGAATAAATCTCATGAATAACTGGAACAACATAAGCGGGACAACTAGAACATCTGCGTGTGCTGGGTTTTAAATGAACACTACTCTTTTTATTTGGAAATATTCTTATTTCTCCAAAAGAACAAAATCGGATTATTTGATTGGTAAAACAATCAATATCTGCAGTCCTTAGTTTGTTTTGTTACAAGTCAGAAATGACAAGAAGCCAGCTTCCCACAATAGAAAGTCAATGGAGGGTGTTGTTTGCCCCACAGTGGGCGTGGCCTAATATGCTCCGCCTCCACATGGGTTTAAAATAGACATGAGTAAACAATGGCTTTCATCTGTGGCTGAACTCATGCTTTAGCATGGACGGTACGGTAAGTGTTTTACACAAAGGGTGGATATATGAGAGCAGTAAATCAGGCGGAGAGCAAACATGATGAATGCAAACCAGTCTAGAGCAGCGTGACACTGGGAAAATATGAAGTAAAACACAAAATACAAAACCAAAATAACTATATATATAAACAAAAAGTGTGCAAAATATGAAGTAAAACACAAAATACAAAACCAAAATAACTATATATAAACAAAAAGTGTGCAAAATATGAAGTAAAACACAAAATACAAAACCAAAATAACTATATATAAACAAAAAGTGTGCAAAATATGAAGTAACACACAAAATACAAAACCAAAATAACTATATATAAACAAAAAGTGTGCAAAATATGAAGTAAAACACAAAATACAAAACCAAAATAACTATATATAAACAAAAAGTGTGCAAAATATGAAGTAAAACACAAAATACAAAACCAAAATAACTATATATATAAACAAAAAGTGTGCAAAATATGAAGTAAAACACAAAATACAAAACCAAAATAACTATATATAAACAAAAAGTGTGCAAAATATGAAGTAAAACACAAAATATAAAACCAAAATAACTATATATAAACAAAAAGTGTGCAAAATATGAAGTAACACACAAAATATAAAACCAAAATAACTATATATAAACAAAAAGTGTGCAAAATATGAAGTAAAACACAAAATATAAAACCAAAATAACTATATATAAACAAAAAGTGTGCAAAATATGAAGTAAAACACAAAATACAAAACCAAAATAACTATATATAAACAAAAAGTGTGCAAAATATGAA
Source organism: Danio rerio (assembly GCF_049306965.1). Lineage (NCBI taxonomy): Eukaryota > Metazoa > Chordata > Actinopteri > Cypriniformes > Danionidae > Danio > Danio rerio. The sequence continues at coordinate 66,383,529 of NC_133178.1, forward strand.
GTAAAACACAAAATACAAAACCAAAATAACTATATATAAACAAAAAGTGTGCAAAATATGAAGTAACACACAAAATACAAAACCAAAATAACTATATATAAACAAAAAGTGTGCAAAATATGAAGTAAAACACAAAATACAAAACCAAAATAACTATATATAAACAAAAAGTGTGCAAAGTACACACATGTAAATGCAAGCTTTTATTTTGGATGTGCTAGTATATGTAAATATGCGCATGCATATATATATCTATATACAAAATATATATGTAAATGGTCATATCTAATATTCATTATTAGATATTTTCTAAAAGGAGCCCTACTCCAGTATGTTAAAACATTAGAAAAAAACAAAACAAGAGCGTGCCGATCTCCAGGCTTTAAAACGAACGCCCTCCAGAAACACACGGGCTGATTTGCATCTTCGCTCCTGCTTTGTTTGTTTGTTTGCTCTTCCTGAAAAAAAACAACACGAGTTCAGGACACCGCTGAACTAAACACTGGAGGAGAAATATCTGCGCCATCATCAGCATTACCTCACTAAACAAACAGAAAACCACGTCATGCAGGCACACACGTCTGCTGACATTCACACGACGAGAAAACCTAAAGGGATAGTTCACAGGAAAACCAAAAGTCCCCGTTCACTCACGCACCCTTTACTTGCTGCAAACCTCGAGGAGTTTCTTTCTTCTGTTGAACACTATATGTTGGAGGATGCAGGACAGCTGTAACCATTGACTTCCATATAGGGGTGTCACGATTCTCCAAATTCTCGATTCGATTACATTTTCGATTCTTAAGTCACGATTCGATTCGATTTTCGATTATGAATAATTAATTAATTAATGACCAATTAATTATTTGTAGCCTACAGTTTAAACTACCTGACCTGCATGGTCTTTGTTTTACCCATAAACAAATCACAGTAAATGAATAAAGGTAAGATACACACATAATTACCACCTGTCAATCACTTTTTCTTGTGAATAGGCAGTGATCTGTGTCGTTATAATGGCGTCGGTAAAAAATGGTGCACAACCAACAGGAACCAGCCAACAGCATCTGAGGTGTTCGCTAAAATGACTAAGTACTAGTGTGAAAGTAAAAGATTGAAGCAGTCTTAACTAGGTTAATTAGGTTAACCAGACAGGCTAGGGTAATTAGGCAAGTTATTGTATAACGATGGTTTGTTCTGGAGACAGTCTGAAAAACAATTAGCCTAAGGGGCTAATAAATTTGACCTTAAAATAGTTCATAAAAAATTTAGAACTGCTTTTATTCTAGCCAAAATAATACAAATAAGACTTTGTTCAGAGGAAAAAATATTATCAGACATACTATCAACATTTCCTTGCTCTCTTAAACATCATTTAGGAAATATTTTAAAAAGAAAAAAACAACAAAGGGGGCTAATAATTCTGACTTCCACTGTATATATATTTACAGTAATTTATTAAAATGTTTTTAAGAAAACTTCTTCAGTTCATCAAGGCTACATTTATTAAATGTAAAAAATGTTAAATTGTTAAATATTTATCTAAATTTTAAATAACTACTTTGTTATTGTATGTAGTTTCAAATAAAATAATTACTCCAGACATTATTGCTTTTATTACTAATTCCATTAATAAATATAATAATGATTAATATTAGTGATTTCTGAAGGATCATGTGACTGGAGTAATGAAGCTGAAATTTCATCTTTAAAATCACTGGAATAAATGAATAAATTAAATGATAAACTACTTTTGAACAGTTATTTTATAGTGCAACATTTCATAATTTGTATTTATGATGAAATAATTGCAGCCTTGGACAGGCCTAATACAACATATTATACGATTAAAATATGGAAAAATTAACAGATAGTAATTTCGGTTAATTTTCCTGACGGATAAACCGAGATCAGGCTGGATAAACAGCTCTCTGTAATATTTCAGCATGCTTTCACTTTCGCATTTACCGGTAAGAATGACATCTCGCCCTGCTCATCATTCTCTCTTCATATAGCCGTATATATGGCTATTACACGATCATAATACACTGTGATATAGCCTGGGTCGTTAGTTTGTTGCATTGTTATGTTTTCTCACTACAATCGATCCGAAATTTCGATCGATTTTCGATTAAAATCGAAATCGTGACACCCTTACTTCCATAGTAAGAAATACAAATATTGTTGTTGAAGTCAATAATTACAGGTGGTTTCTGCTTTTCTCAACAGAAGAAAGAAACTCGGATAGGTTTGAAACAGCTTGAATGAGAATTGAATTGTGAGTAAATGCTCATTTCTGGGTGAATGATCTTTTTAATGATGAGATGAGAAATTCACTGTGTGCGCTGTAAATCTCGCACTTTATTCAGGATTCTTACACCTTTTCCAAAGTCAAATTTAAGCACTTTTCATGTCCGCTTTCAAGGTTTCCAGCACCTCACATATACTGTATGCACATACATGTATTTTATTACATTATATTAAATGTTATTTGTTACAGTGCCCTATACTAAACTACAGAGTGGGCCATTTATTTGGATGCTCCTTAATAAAATGGGAATGTTTGGTGATATTAACGTCCTGTTTGTGGCACATTAGCTTATGTGAGGGGGCAAACTTGTTAATATGCATAGATATATACATTAGATGTCGCCTGGCCTTTTGTTGTCTATTGGACGGAATGCGTCGATAGCGCCGCCATCTTGGTACAGGGTAGCGCTCCTTTGAAATGAATGCGGGACCAAGGTACAGTGGAGGACTGTGGCCATTCAAAGCCAGAGATATACACATATACACATATATCTATGATCGGGGGTTTTCCTGGATGTTAGTATGTAATTTTTTTTTTCTTATTACGAAAATTATAATTTTACATCACTTTTCTACATTGATGGATCAGTGACCGCACGGGCATTCCTGACAAAAAGCTTGTGTTTGTTGTACAGAAATGTACTATTCACCCTCCCTGTTAAATTTGATCTAATCATGTCCTGAAACACAGCTCCTCTCCTGCTTTCACTGCTCATACTGACGGAGAGAGCGATTCGTTTGTGAATGAATCCCCCGAACGACACTTTCACTAACGTTAGCCGACAATAATACAAGTTTCTGGCAGCGCAGCATCTCGTTGTCATATTTCTTTTGCATTGTTTGCTGATTTTATTCAACAAAACTAGCATAAGCCGAGTGTTTAGTGCGAGTTGGAGCTGCTTTGCCGTATGGTGAATGCAGTAAGAGACTGTTATCATCAATAACGTTACCTGATTAGCACAAAAGTTCAGAACATACAAAAACAGAAAGAAAAACTTAATATTACCTATAAAATGTTCTACCTTTGTGCTTTGTTTTCTTTGTTTGCTCGTTTGTTTGCAGCGCTAAAGTCCCGCATCTTCACGTAATAACACTGTCTTGACTAGTGCACTTGAATGACATTTGTCCTGGGAGCACTGTACAAACATGGCGGCGCTAATGACGCATGCTCAGGGTCCCTATGCGATATCTAGTGTATATATCTATGGTTAATATGGGTGGTGACCATGGTGGCCATTTTAAAGTCAGCCATCTTGGATCCAACTTTTGTTTTTTTTCAATAGGAAGAGGGTCATGTGACACATCAAACTTATTGGGATTTTCACAAGAAAAACAATGGTGTGCTTAGTTTTAACGTAACTTTATTCTTTCATGATTTATTTACAAATGTTATTTTGTTATTTACAGTGCTCAAATAAGCAAAATCTAGAGGCCTTTGCCTTTCATTGTAGACACTTCTGGTACCAAATCATCAACTAGAAAAGTCAGCTATTAAAGAAAGCTCTTATTTGTTGTTCCTAAAACTTGAATAGGCCACAAGACTTTCGTCAGGTAGTGTACATATGTTTATGTTCATATGTCACAAGTTTCAAAGGAGGTTATCCAAACTCTAAGCACTTTAGAAAACGAGATTAAAATGCAAGTATTTTCCAGCACCTGTTTAAACCCTGTTTATTAGTGGAAGAAAAAACACCAGTTATGTAAAATCAGCTCCAGGATTAATGGTGCATTAAAGCCTTTATGTTTATGATCATCAGAACAGTGCGATCATGAAGCGCAGCGATACAAGGAAGGATAAAGCCTGTTTTGCATGAAAGTGCAGGGTAAAATCACAATGCTCCAGGCAGTTTTTGCACTCTCAAAAAGCCATGGGGGAATTCAGAGTCTTCACAGACGGGGGAAAAAAGTGCAAATTCACTTCTGTGTATAGAGGCTGACAGAGTTACTGTACTAAACACAGGAGATCAGCAAGAGAAACCAGGTTTCCGCAAACAGGTTTTGTCCTGAGGGGGAAAGAGAGCGAGGGGGAAAACCCACAGCGGTCAGATGGGTTACAGCAAAGACTAGACGGATATGAACACTGGCATTACTAGGAAACAGCCGTACACTTTTTCCAAAGTCAAATTTAAGCACTTTTTTAGCTGCATGTTTTAACTTTTCCAGCACTTTACAAGCATCATATACACTCACCGGCCACTTTATTAGGTACACCTGTCCAACTGCTCAATATCGCAAAGGTTTAATCAGCCAATCACATGGCTGCAGCTCAATGCATTTAGGCATGTACACATGATCAAGAGGATCTGCTGCAGTTCAGAGCGAGCATCAGAATGGGGGAGAAAGGGGATTTAAGTGACTTTGGTTTTTGTTGCAAGACGGGCTGCTCTGAGTATTTCAGTAACTGCTGATCTACTGGGATGTACAAGCACAGCCAGTAAAATAAGCTCGTCATTCAGGAGAATGAATATTTTGGATAGTCAATGTGGATCTTGGGTTACACCACACTCTCATTTGTTCGAGATAACACGAGGAATGTTCAGATAATGGAGGAATGCTTAACACTCACTGTGTGTAAAACGAAATGCATCTTACTCATTTAAAGGGACAGTTCACCCAAAATGGCCAAGGCAGTGGCGCAGTAGGTAGTGCTGTCGCCTCACAGCAAGAGGGTCGCTGGTTCGAGCCTCGGCTCAGTTGTCATTTCTGTGTGCTACATGCTGCAGGTGAATTGGGTAGGCTAAATTGTCTGTGGTGTATGAGTGTGTGTGGATGTTTCCCAGAGGTGGGTTGCGGCTGGAAGGGCATCCGCTGTGTAAAAACTTGCTAGATAAGTTGGCGGTTCATTCCGCTGTGGCGACCCCGGATTAATAAAGGGACTAAGCCGACAAGAAAATGAATGAATGAATGAGTTCACCGAAAATAAAAACATTTCTGGCATCAATTACTCACCCTTGCCTTTAAACCTTTAAGAGTTGCCTCTTTTGTTACACAAAAAGAAGATACTTTGCAGAATGTTAAATTCATGACTTCCATATTAGGAAAAACAAATACTATGGAAGTCACTGGTGGTGTCAGGCTTTCAACATTCCTCTTCCATAGTGTTTGTTTTTCCGACAATGGAAGCAGATGGTTACAGGTTTTCCGCATTCTTCACACTATCTTCTTTTGCTAAATCGCAAATGTGATTTCATGTCGACTTATCGCTCATAGATCTGGAGTAAAAGCAGCTCTTCTTTATTCAAGCGGAGGAGCGGGAATGCTCATTCACTCATGCATTACTCAGCAGCATTTCACAGTACCAGCACACCTCCATCAGAACACACACGCAGGTATTTCACTGATCTCACACCGCTGTAATCTGATGCTTCACACACTCACGCTCCTACACACAGAGACAGCGCAAATAATATTAGACTAGATCTTCTTCAAGACACTAGTGTTCAGCTTAAAGTGACATGTAAAGGCTTCACTAGGGTAATTAGGGTAAAGTTAGGGTAATTAGGCAAGTCATTGTATAACAGTGGTTTGTTCTGGAGACAATCCAACACTAATATTGCTGATAATATTGAGCTTAAAATGGCTTTAAAACAATTAAGAACTGCTTTTATTCTAGCCGAAATAAAACAAATAAGACTTTCTCCAAAAGAAATAATATTAGAGGAAATACTGTGAGAAATTCCTGAATCTGTTCAACATCATTTGGAACGGTGCAATTTCAGTGGTTTTAAAACGATGGTCAACCTTGAAACCGGTTATGGCCTCATGCCTACGTATAAGAATGAATGTCAGTCCTCGGTGGGACTGGTCAAATAATGAGATAATAGAAGCCTCTCCGTCTGTGGGACACTCGACCTCACGGTGTCAATCCGTCCGTGCCTCTCAAGACTATCAGATGTCAGCTCATCTGCCTGAACGCGCTCGGGTTTCAGCTCAGGACATTATCTGGCCCTGCAGAAGCAAGTTTCACCTCTTATCGCCACAGGATAGGGAGGCCATTGTGTTTACAACCACTAAAGCAACGTCCAAATGTTACGGTCCTCAAAGGAAAAGGTCAAGAAAAGGTCATCAATACTGAGAGGGGAAGAAAAGAAAGGCCAAAGCCAGGTCTGCACAATGTATCGTTTCAGCATCGATATCCTTTATTTAGATGTCCATGGTGATGTTTATATTCACCGTTTCATTTAGAGAAACTCCTGAGGTAAATAAGTTATATCTCTGAACTTTAATTCTGAATAGATATAAAATGCGGCGCACTTCTGGGACTTCCAGAGTGAGTTCGGTGCTCAAGTCTGCATCGGTGCGTCCTAGAAATCAAGAACACATCCGGGAAGTTTCACGCATCCTCTGTTCTTGCGGTCTTGAGTATTGGAACTGAACTTTGGCAGCTGATGATGACTGTACACGAGAACATGAGGATGCAAGACCGCTGAAGAACACATTTTGAGAAACAGCCCGTTTCTAACTACAGCTCCAGAGCTGTAGTTGCGAGTGCTCAAGCTTGCGATGCAGTTTGCAAATGTAAGTTGGAGCGATGGATTTGGGAAAAGCCAAATCTACAAACTTTGTTTGTAACGACAGAATTTGCGACCTTAGTTGGCTATTGATGGTTTTGGGAAACGCACCCCAGGTTGAGGTCATTTGATTGAATCGCATGGATTAGGTTGCATAGGTTGGATTGGATCGCTTAGGTTGAGTCGCTCGGGTTGGGACGCATGGATCGGATTGCTCAGGTTGAGTCGTCGCTTGAGTCACGTGATTGAGTCGCATGGACTGAGTCGCTTGGGTTGGGTTGCATGGATTGAGTTGCTTGGGTCGCTCGGGTTGAGTTGCTCGGGTTGGGACACATGGATTGGGTCGCTTGGGTTGAGTCGCACGAGTCATTTGATTGAGTCGCATGGACTTGGGCACTTAGGTTGGGTTGCATGGATTAGGTCGCTCGGGTTGGGACCCAAGGATTGGGTTGCTTGGGTTGAGTCGCTATAGTCATTTGATTTGGTCACTCGGGTTGAGCCGCTCGGGTTGGGACCCAAGGATTGGGTTGCTTGGGTTGAGTTGCTTAAGTCATTTGATTTGGTCACATGGACGGGGGCACTTAGGTTGAGTTGCATGGTTTAGGTCGCTCGGGTTGAGCTGCTCAGGTTGAGCCGCTCGGGTTGGGACCCAAGGATTGGGTCGCTTGGGTTGAGTCGCTTAAGTCATTTGATTTGGTCACATGGATTGGGTCGTTTGGGTCAAAAGAAGCCAGACAGGGTGGGTTGTAACTAAAATAACTAGGCCTATTAAAATATATTTTACAGTTGTCCTGGCAAATACTAAAAAAAAACGTGTTATTAAAAATTAGTTAACCTATTGAAACTTGTCGAAAACTTGGGAAATATTTAAAAAAATAATTATAATTTTACAAAAGGGTTAATAATATTGAATATATATATATATATATATATATATATATATATATATATATATATATATATATATATATAACATTGTCTTGCTATTATAAATAAAAATTATGTTCTTTTTATGGATAAAGTTTGTTCATAATTTCTCTTTATCTGGCTTTTTAGCCATTTCATTTAGAATAGTTTTTTAAATAATATATATATATATATTTTAAGATGTCAGTAATGTCATACAGATACAGACAATATACTGAAACATGGATAATTGTGGTTAAAATATAAAGATATACAGCATAAAAAACAACAAATAGGAAACAAGTTTAGAAAGGTTTTGGAAGATTCCCGCTCCTAATATACACGTTATATTAAATATCATCTCACAACTGCAGATTTTGGAGACTGACATTGCAAGGTCACACACACCGATTGTAGTGCAGGGATTGGGTGTGTGTGCCCGTGTGCTGGCTGGGAGAAGCTCAGCGAACTATGCTTTGCCAATATATGCTATTACAGTTTCAGCGGTGGCTGCTCATTTTCACATTTTTAATCTATTTGTGTTTTTCTCTTGGCAGTCTGATTAGATAATGAGAGGGATGGAAATGAAATCAGCTGTTTATTTATTTTTTCTAAGCATGAAATGGAAGGTTAAGTGAAGAGCACAGTGGAAAACAGCGCTGTGAATAGCGAAGCCTCTCGTCTTCTGAACAGTTTGCACATATACTGAACAATTGCGATTCTGAATCACTTTTGAGAGTCGTTAGAGAAAGAATCATGATGCATCAGTTATTTTTGATTCATCTCCCACTGCTAATATACGCATCACAGCACTGGTTTTACTGTCTCAGATGGGGATTCAAACAGCATTTCTAGCATAAGAGTCAGGTTTTAAACGCGTTATAGACCCCAGATTGCAGCATCAGTCTCTAGTGTACTTATCGAGCCCACAGTAGTGATGTTTACATGCACAGCTCGTGCTTAATGATAATGTGATTGAATCATCAATAGACCACTGACTTGCATTTAGCAATCCTGCACTGGGATCAAGCACCCCAAAACTACTGGCTAACAGCAGCGAGTGGATGGTGGATTTGAGGAAGCCAAGGTCCACATCAATAGTACTAAAAACATCCAGCGTGAAGCATGTCAGATGCGATATTTTTGCATAATTATTCATAAAGGCTTCATACCACTGAAGTTATTAACACACTGAATATACTTCGGCTTATACATATTCGACTGTAAGTGCTATTAATTAACTAC
>NC_133178.1:66395000-66407500 GCF_049306965.1 Danio rerio
CACACACACACACACACACACACACACACACACGCACGCACACAAAGAAAGCACACAAACAAATAAAAATACAAACAAACAAACAAACAAACAAAACAACAGTCACACAGACAAACAAACAGACAACACACACACAAACACACATATACAAACAAACAAACAACACACACACAAACACACATATACAAACAAACAAACAACACACACAAAAATAAACAAACACATATATAGATACAAACACATGTATACATACAAAAACACATTACCACAATTCAATAAAGGAGCAATCAGAAACACATTTAAAAACAAAACTAACAGGAGGTGTGTTCATGTGCCCCTATAGAGGATGCAAGGTACAAACACTGACCTGAAACGGCTTTCTCGTAGCTTTTCCCCAGGTTTATGAGGTTGCGTAACCCCGGGTTGAATTGTTCCATCACATTCTGGGAAGATTTCAAACAGGGGGAAATGGTTAAAACTTTAGCATGAGCCGTTCTGATGTAATCAGCCGCAATCACTGTGACACTGTGTGGACGGAGACGCTTCTGTGCACCAAAAGCCCTCTTCAGTCTCTAATACAGCGTGCATGCTGGACGACATCAGAAGTGGCGTTTCAAAGTGTAAAACGCGCTCGCTTTGGGCCATAACAACACATTCAAGTACACTTGCATGCTAATGTGTTTGCATAAGTGATGAAGATGCAGATTAGACATCAATACTCACGAGACCTGATAAACGACAGTGTTTGTTCCAGGCACATTTTTTCATTAGCTATGCTAGTATCCACCTATTTTCATGTGCATTTGGATTATCGTGTTGGTAAACATGCTCGAATAACCTCAACTTGTTCATAGATTTTAAAAATCCGTTTAATTTATCCGTTTATTTTATTTAGCTTTGTTTGCCTAAAATAAGTTGAAATCACGCAATTCACGCAAAATAAAACAACACAATTCAAATAAGATAAAATGACGCAATTCAAATAAGATGAAATGACGCAATTCAAATAAGATTAAATAAAGCAATTAAAAATTTAAATAATGCAATTGAAATACAATGAAATAACATGATTCAAATAAGGTCAAATAACACAATTCAAATAAAAATGATGCAATTCACACAAGTTGAAATGAAGCAATTCAAATAAGATAATATATCGCAATTCAAATAAATAGAAAAACGAAATTCGAATAAGTGAAATAGTGCAATTAAAAAAAATAGAATAACGCAATTCAAATAAGTTGAAATAACGCAATTCAAATAAGTTAAAATATCGCAATTCAAATAAGTGAAATAACGCAATTCAAATAAGTGAAATAATGATATTCCACTAAGTTGAAATAACGCAGTTCAAATAAGTGAAATAACACAATTAAAAAAATAGAATAACGCAATTCAAATAAGTGAAATAACGCAATTCAAATACGTGAAATAACGCAATTCAAATGAATAGAATAACGCAATTCAAATAAGTTGAAATAAAGCAATTAAAATAAGTTGAAATAACGCAATTCAAATAAGTGAAATAACGCAATTCAAATAAATAGAAAATGCAATTCAAATAAATAAAATAACGCAATTCAAATAAGTTAAATAACGTAGTTCAAATAAGTGAAATAACCCAATTCAAATAAATAGGATAACGCAATTCAAATATTTTGAAATAACGCAATTCAAATAAGTAAAATAACGCAATTCAAATAAATAGAATAACGCAATTCAAATATTTTGAAATAACGCAATTCAAATATTTTGAAATAACGCAATTCAAATAAGTGAAATAACGCAATTCAAATAAGTGAAATAACGCAATTCAAATAAGTGAAATAACGCAATTCAAATAAGTTAAAATAACGCAATTCAAATAAGTGAAATAACGCAATTCAAATAAGCGAAATAATGATATTCAAAAAAATAGAATAATGCAATTCAAATAAGTGAAATAACGTATTTCAAATAAGTTGAAATAATGCAGTTTAAATAAAATGAACTGACAATTCAATTTAAATAAAGTAATGCAATTCAAATAAACTTAAATGACACAATTCAAAATAAGTTGAGTCAAAAATTTAAATGTGGAAATGTGTCATAGAAACAACTGTTGGTGTAACTTAAATTGAGTACAGATAATCCAATTAGCGATTTAATTTCACAATTCGACAAACTTGAATTTAAATTCATCCACGCCACTCAGTTGAGATGGTCTGGGGAAATAAAATTTGGACTCGAGTATGAGAACAGCAGGGAGTCAAACGCGTCATGTGTTTTAATAGTTGCCAATAACACATTAGCACTGGTTCTTCTCTTTAATGTAGGAAGCAGACGGAGATCTCTGAATGAGTCATTAGTGAACGCTTGGGCTTGGTTCTATTTACTGAACTTCAAGAGGCGTACATGTGCTTGCTTAATGCTTACTAATCCTCAATTCATGAACAGCCCACTCCCTGATCGCTATCGAACCGCAGGAGACTGTCTGACAGGAGGCACCGATGATATTATACTGGAATGAAACTAGATTTGGATGACGCATTTATGGACAGATAGGACGACGTGGGTGCGGGTCTGGGATAATAAAACCTCCAGCCACAGAAAGCATTCATTCACTGTCAATATACGCTTGTAAACAGGGGTGTAGCAGACATTTTAAAAGTGGGGGGGGGACAGCTGAATGCGATCCAAACGGTTTACGTTCATTTAATTAATAATCACCTGTTTCTAAATGGTCTGTCTCTAAAAGTAAGGGGGATGTATCCCCCCTTGCTACGCCCCTTCTTGTAAATACTATCATAGTATTTGTTTTGGGTCACCTGGTTTCCAACATTCTTCAAAACATCTCCTTTTGTGTTCAACAGAAGAAAGAAACTCAAATATATTTGTACGAACTAAAGGTTGAGTAAATGACAGCAGGATTGACGTTTTCGGGTGAACTGTAACTTTAATAAGAGCCTGAATGTTCATCTGAAGAATGGATTTCAATATGAACACCACTGTTAAAACATTACCAGGCTCAACAATGAAAGCGTGTTGTTAATTTACACACCCTCAGGCCATGATGTGGGTGGCGTTTTTTTCCTCCTTCCATGACTTAACTTAACATTTCGCTTCATAAGATCTCAACGTATACCAACAGGTGATTGAGATATTTTGCTTTGCCATAATATCCATGTTGAATATGAATATAGTTTCACTAGATGATTATGAACGGCTCTATTTTGAAGGATTTCAATGATTTAGATTAAAGGGGTATGATCAAGTCTTTATGCAGTGCATCTGCATGAAATATAATACACAATATTGAAAATAACGAGCATTGCAATTTTTGTTGTTTTCTACGATACATATTGCGATAGAATAGGGTTGGGCGATGTTGACCGCTTTGGCATCGTGCGATGTCTAATGTGAAACACTGCGATGGATGATGGCACCGTCGTCATAGGCGGCAGTGAATTAATTATGAATAAGTAATTCATAACTAATTAATTATTCGTGCCCTACTGTTTTAACCACCTGACCCGCATGGTCTTTGTTTTACCCATAACCAAATCATAAATAGAGATAAGTTACACACTAATCACCACCTGTGAATCACTTTTTGCGGGACTCTGGCAGGAATAGGCAGAGTGATCCGTGTCGTTATAGCGTCGACAAACTTGGTTGGTAAAAAGGTGCACAAACAACAGGAACCAGCCAACAGTGTCTGAGGTTTTCACTAAAATGACGTGAAGCGAAAGATTGAAGCAGTGTGGTGATGCTGTGACACATTCAATAGACAGAAGAGTCATTAGTGGAGGTGTGAACCGAGTCTCACGGTTCAGTTACAATTATCATGCCATCGATTCGGATGCAATCTCAATGTCATGTTACAGGGCTCAACAATACAGGGCCAGCGTGAGAGACACTTGGGACAGTAGTCAGGATCATTACTGGCCCGATTAGGACAGTGCTGCCTTGTCACTAAAGTTTAATTTGCCTGTCACTTTTTGTCAATTGCGTGCATTTTAAGTTTGTGCTTTTAAGTCTTTAAATGCTATCCTCTCTGTGATGTCGTAGATACTATATTGCTTTTCGGTTCGTCCGTGATGTTTTGAGCATGCTGTTTTCCCCATAACCTAAGCTGCGTCTCAAATGGCACACTAGTATGCACTATTATGCACTTACTCAACAGTATAGTATATGTATGTAGTGGCGTCCCAAATGGCACACTGTTTTTTTACTAAGCGGAAATTCAAACCGTTTCCCTGATGATGTTTGATGTTTTGTTTGCTTAACACTAAGAATTTTGCTCATTAACCATTTATTAACTTTTGAAATGCTAGACTTACAGACGTTATTTTTGACATTATTTAAAATATTTGGCAAAAAAAAAGTGTTACCTTCTTTTTTTTTGGTGGGGCCAGTAAAAATTTTTGCAGGGCAAGTAAAAACCTAAACCACTGGCCCGAATGGATCAGTAGAAAAAATCCTTAGTGTTGAACCCTGTGTTTGGATTTTAATTAACCTGCAGCCACAGATCAGAACAAATGAGTTGATCGCAAAGTTTAACCCTAATTATTAACCCTTATTATTATTTTGATGTGTTTTCAAGGCATGTGACTACGAATTTAAACCATTTGGGCACAAAAACATGATAAAGTTTGCCACTCTAACAAAGAATACGCGTGTTTATTTATACAATAAAGACTACATGCAGTGCTATTTTACATTTATTACATTTCTGTACCTCAATACTGTTAAACTTCAGAGAAAACCATAAAGTGCTGTTTATTTTATTTATTCATTGTTTTGTTGTTTTTATTTGTGTGCTAATTTGCTTATTTAGTTTATTTAGGGATAATTTGGCATATTTTATAAGTCAAATTCTTAACCAATGTAAAATGTTGAACTCTTCAAATAGTTACATAAGTGTAATTATATTCGTATCGCAACATAAATTGAAGACAAATCTAAATATTCCAATTTCCAATATCGTGCAGCCCTAGTTGTTATCTTTATTTACACCTTTGATTTCATAAATTGTATTTATCTATTTTTATTTATTATCTAAATGTGTTGTTTTGCCTGCAGTCACCAAGTTCAAAAAAAAAGAAGTGTTATGTCACTTGAACTTGTTTTATGCTGTATGATACTGTATGTAAACAATGCTTCTTTACAGTGTAAACTAGGGTGAATGTCACAAAGAATGAGCGTATGAGTCATAGTATTCAGAATATTATTTGCATAAAGAAATGAGATGGCACATTTCAGAAATAACCGACAGCAAAATTATAGACTTACAGATTAAAAAAAATAAATAAACAAAGCAATACAGTGCATCTAGAATAGTATTATTTAAAATTAGTATTTATATTAATATTAATATGTAGTATTTATATATTTATATTTTTTATTATTATACTATTGAAAAAAACAGTTTTGGAATTTAAAAAAAAAAAAAAAAAATATATATATATATATAAATATAAAAGTTAAATTACATGTACATCAGTATTCAGTTTTTAACACTTTGATGATGCACCTTTGACAGCGATTACAGCCTCAAGTCTTTTTGAATATGATGAACTAAATATTTTGAACTAATTGTTTGCATATTCCTCTTCACAGTACCTCTCAAGCTCTATCAGGTTGGATGGAAAGCGACGGTGTACAGCCATGTCAGATCTCTCCAGAGATGTTCAATGTGATTTAGGTCTGGGCTCTGGCTGGGCCACTCAAGGACATTGTGTTGTGGTCATTGTCCTGCTGGAAAATGAAGCGTCGCCTCAGTCTGAGGTCGAGAACACTCTTGTGCAGGTCTTCATTCAGGATGTCTCTGTACATCGCTGCATTCATCTTTCCCTCTATCCTGACTAGTCTTCCAGTTCCTGCTGCTGAAACACATCCCCACAGCATGATGCCAACACCACCATGCTTCACTGTAGGGATGCTGTTAGCCTGCTGATGAGCGCCGCCTGCTGTTCTCCAAACGTAACGCCTGGCGTTCACTCCAAACAGTTCAGTTTGAGTCTCATCAGAGCAGAGAGTTTAGTTTCTGATGCTCTGAGAGTCCAACAGATGGTAAACTCCAGGCGGGGAGTGTCTTCTGTCTGCCCGCTCTACCATACAGATGCCTGATTGGTGGATTGCTGCACAGATGGTTGTCCTTCTCCCTCTCTCCACAGAAGACCGCTGGAGCTCAGACAGAGTGACCATTGGATTACTGATCACCTCCCTGACTAAGGCCCGATCACTCAGCTTAGATGGCCGGCCAGCTCTAGGAAGAGTCCTGGTGGTTAAACATCTTCCACTTACAGATGATGGAGGCCGCTGTGCTCACTGGAACTTTCAGAGCAGCAGAAATGTTTCTGTCACCTTCTCCAGCCTTGTGCCTCCAGGCAATCCTGTCTCTGAGGTCTACAGACAATTCCTTTGTCTTCATGCTTGGTTTGTGCTTTGTCATGCAATGTCAACCCTGGTCTCTTATATAGACAGGTGTAGCCCTTTCAGATCATGTCCAATCAGCTGAATTGAGCACAGGTGAACTCCAATGAAGCTGCTGAAGCATCTCCAGAATGATCAGTGGAGACAGAATTTACCTGAGCTCAATCTAGAGCTTCACGCCAAAGGCTGTCAATACTGATGTACATCTGATTTATGAGGCGTTTAATTTTTAACAAATTTGCAACAATTTCAAACTCTCTTTTTCCACATGGTCATTATGGGGGATTGTGTGTAGAATGTTGAGGAAGTGCATAAATTTAATCCATTTTGGAATAAGGCTGTAACATAAAAACATGTGGAAAAAGTGAAGCGCTATCAACACTTTCCAGATGCACTGTATACAGTAAATATTACACTATAGTGAATATAGTATAGTGTTTACAACATCTATAACTGAAGGCCACAGCATACTGCAGTATTAACTATAATGAACTGATAAAATGTAGTAATGTAGTAAACTTTGGTTTTTACTTCAGTAAACTGTGGGGTATAATAAACTCTGCAGTTGTAGAAAACTACAGTGTTGGTTATTTTACTATAGTATACTAACTATAGTGAACTGAAAAAATGTAATGTAGTATACTTTGGTCTTTACTACAGTAAATGTGCTATTATAGTATAATAAACCCTGTAGTTGTAGAAAACCTTGACCTAGACTAATTAAAAACCAATACAGCTGGTTTAAAAGGCGGTTAAAGCCTCTGAGGGTTGAGTAGTGATAATAAAAAGGCATTCCTGTGAGCCAAAGAACGCTATCAGTGTGCATGACCAAAATCCTGGATCCTGATCTAGGATTCAGATCCGACTCAGATTTGGGTGTGTCAATAAATCAAATGTACCATATGTACTCTAGTAAAGATCCACCTGTGGCTCAGTGACTAGCAGATATTTGAATAAGCTGACCTGAGGATTGAGTTCCAGCTCAAATAACAAATGCCCTGCTCTGCATGCAGTCGAAATGAAAGTCTAAACGGTTAAAAGTGTGTTTACCTGCAAAAAAAAAATAAAAATAAATAAATAAATAAATAAATAAAAATAAAAAAATCTTGGGGCAGTTCCCTCAAAAATAGAAAATTCTGTCAATATTTACTTGTTGCAAACATGTATTCAACAATATATATATATATATATATATATATATATATATATATATATATATATATATATATATATATATATATAAATAAAGTGTAACTGGTCTGGAATAAGAAAGTAAATGATTGTTTTTGGAGTGAACTGTCCCTTTAAATGCGTCTTCATTGTGAGTTTAATAATGTCTTGTGATATCCTGATCAATGGCCACTCAAATAAATAAGACTCTTTATTTAATCTTCTTCAAGTGTTTAATAACTCTGAGTTTCTTTATTCTGTTCAGCACAAAATAAGTGGTTCTGAGAGAAACTGAAAACCGGTAACCATTGAATTCCATAGAAAAACAAATACTATGGAAGTCAATAGTTACAGTTTTCTCATTTATAAAAAAAAAAAAAAAAAAAAAAAATATATATATATATATATATATATATATATATATATATATATATATATATTTATTATCTATTGTTTTCAACAATATAAAGAAAGTCAAACAAAAGAATTTTTGAATAATGTCAGAAACCTGTAACCATTGACTTCCATAGTAGGAAAATCAAATTGTAAAGAAGTCAATGGTTACAGGTTTCTGCATTTTAAAAAAAGAAAATCTCTTCTTTTTGTGTTTAACAAAATAAAGCGTAACAAAAGAGGATATTTTGAATAATGTTGTAAACCTGTAACCATTGACTTCCATAGTAGGAAAAACTGAATACTATAGAAGTCAATGGTTACAGGTTTTTGACATTTCCCAAAATATCTTCCTTTTGTGTTCAACAATATAAAGTGTAACAACAACAAAAAAAAAGAAATTTTGTCCTACTATGGAAGTCAATGGTGACCAGTTTCAGCTTTTCTAAAAATATCTGCTTTATTGCATTAAGCAGAAGAAATAATTAAACGAGACGACTCCAGAACCACTTTAGAGAGAGGAAGTTGTGAGTAAACTCATCTTTTTTGGGTGAACTACCCCTTTAATTATCAACCTTTGCTCGATACAACCACGAGTCTCAACAGGTGTGTGTGATCTTCATGTTTCAGGAGTAAATATGTGTAATTTCTCTCACCTTGTAAGTGCTCTCGGTCAGTTTATTCACCTCGTCGGGGTCTCGCGACATTCTTCAGCACCTCTCGCGACGAGTCCAAAACAAAAAAAACAAACAAACAGAAATAACTCCGTTCAGTCGATTTACTCCACAATAACTCAGTCCAACACACACTTCTCCTCCTCCGTCTATCAGAGGTGTGTTTTGGATGTCGGAGAAACAGGGGTTGCCGTGTCGTTCAATAACGGACAGTTGAGTTCAAATGAAGGAAGATCTGCTTTCAAACTTCTGACTCTCTCTGTATGTGTGTGTGCGCGCGCGTGTGCGTTTGCGTGAGGGGCGGGGAAGATAAGGTGAGCCGGTTGACGTCACTCACGCACCGCTCTGACAGGTGCACTCGGGCAGAAAAGAGGAGGAATGCTGACATCTGCTGTTCATTGTGGTTAAACTTAGAATTTACTCACATTTTTAATTGAATTTATTGATTTCCCATTACTGGATTGCGGCTGGAGAGGCATCTGCTGCGTAAAACATATGTCAGAATAAACTACACTTTAAAAAACGTTGAGTTATTTAATTAACCCAATGGTTGAGTTTAAAATGTTTGGTGCTGTGTTGGATTATTTTTTTTAACCTTTTTTTTGGTTATTTATTTAATAATTCAACCAGTTGGGAATCGGCAGACTAACGCAGAAGCTCCATTGAATATACTGGGGTACAATAAATGCTCATATTATAAAGACATGGTGGGGGGAATGTAATTTAATGCAGTGCTTCTTGCACAATCTGAGACCCACTTTATTTCGGATATCACTCAGCTAGTGGAGATCGCTGATTTTTAAAGAAAACAGACCTTAAACACGCCGGTTTTTGCATTGGCATACAATTCACTGGAAGTGCTTAACCCAGGTTACTGGCAAATTAAAAGTCCTATTAGCATGCTTCGGCGCTATATACCGTACTGACACCGAACAGCTGTATGTTGATATGCGTGCGCAATGTTGTTTTGCGTTGTAAAGTTTATTTAAGCTCCAGTGCAATAATATTTCTGTTATTTTTATCATGTTTCTCCAACACAATCTCACGGCAATTCGTAACTTTTTGATTCAGTGGCTAATTCGTATGAATTCGTACGGTCTAATTCGTACAATTTAGTACGATTTGCTTATCCCCCAATGACGGTTGGGATTAGGGGTGGGGTTAGGTGCCACGCCTCCTTTTTAAAATCGTACAATTTCATACGACTGAACTCCTACGAATTCGTACGAATTAGCCACTAAACTGGCAAAACGTAAAAATACTAACGTTTTCTCGTGAGATCAGGCTGGTTTCTCCGTGTAGAGGGATTTTTCTATCCGTTTCACTAGCATTCTTAATTAATGATGATACAAATGCTTCGTAACCGATCTATATCAACAGATAAAAACAGTTTATCTACCTCGTGTTCATCTCTGCATTTTTTCGAGGGGATTGATACACATATTTGAGCTATTCGGCCGTCATTCTCGCCTTTAGGACCCAGCGAAAACATCAACCCCGCGTCCAGTCATGGTCAAGGTTGCCTTCCAGACACAAAAGTGTCTGAAATTAAAAATGTAATGGAAATAAAGTTTTTTAAGTAGTTTTTTGAAACTATGTTATTTATTTACAGTCATGATTGTAAAATTAATAGTAGTACTAGTAATAGTAGCAATAGATTATTATATAATCCAATACATTGGGTTAAAATAACCCATAGTTGGGAAGATATAACAACTATAATACTATAATAACCTATAGTTGGGTTATAAGTTGGGGTATTTTTAATCCAACAATTTTTACCGATTAGATAAATCAGGGTCGAAGCCAAAGAAAAGTGAATGAAAGGATTTATTTATTTATTTTTAAGCAACATGCGCTTATGTTTCAGATAGATGTTTGTATTTGTTTATTTTGTTTTTGTTTATTTAAATAGTTGTTACTTTTAGTTGTTTTTTTTTTGTTATATTTATGAATTAGAAACTGAGCTGTACCATGAATACTCTCCAAAAATAACCTTTTTAATAAAAAAGGAAATAAATAAAAGTGTAATCACAATGAACAGCAGATGTCAGCATTTCTGCTCCTTAAACATAATGTAAATCACAACATAACATATGTTGTAGTAGTAAAATAGTTAAATAACCAAAAAGTTGCTTCACATCTCCGTGACTGTTCTTGAATGGCCCAACCAGAGCCCTGACTTAAACCCAATTGAGCATTTCTGAAGATATCTTAAAATGGCTGTCCACCAGCGTTTACCATCCAACCTGACAGAAGTGTAGAGGATCTGCAAGGAAAAGAATATTTCCCAGTACTAGGTTGTGTTTGGAAGGGCATCTTCTGCATAAAACACATGCCAAAATAGTTGGTGGTTCATTTCACTGTGACGACACCTGATAAATAAGGGACTAAGATGAAGGAAAATTAATGAACTAATAACATTTTTTCAATAATATGCACTTACATTTGTTAATAAATATATTATTAATTGTTAATTATAGATATTTCTTAATATAATTGTCAATTACGGATATTTGTTTTCATCTCTCAGTGGTTAAAACTGTGGCCTTATAGCAAGAAGGTTGCTGGTTCGAGCCCCGGCTGTGTCAGTGGTCATTTCTGTGTGGAGTTTATATGCTCTCCCCATGTTGGTGTGGGGGGTTTCCTCCGGGTGCTCCAGTTTCCACCACAGTCTAAACACATAATTGGCCGTAGTGCCTAAAACATATGCTGGAATTGTTGGTGATTCATTGCACTGTGGCGACCTCTAATAAATCAGAGAAAATGAATGAATGAAAGTGTCGGACAGCATGAATCATGAATTGTGTGGAATCCTGCATTTTTTATACAGTTCACTCATTCAGAAAGAGGGAAATGCTGACATCTGCTGCTCATTGTGGTTACATTTATTTAGTTATTTTTGTTTATTTATTTACACTGAAAAAATTATTCAAAGATGATTCCTTGGATTTACTCAATTGTTTTAGGTGAAGTGGTTGTAAACAATTAATTTGGGCTGAATTTAAACAAACAAATTAAGTTGAACATTATTAAATTCAACACAAATAAACTGTTTGCAACAGTTCTGCATGCAACACGTTTTTCAGTGTACTTGTTTGTTTGTTTGCTTATTTACTTTAATAACAGGGGATGCATACAACATGTTATTTGCACTAATATTATGTGACTTAGAAACCAATACAGAGTAACACACTGTCAAAAATACAGGGTTTCACACAATCAATTTGTCCCAACACAAATCCATTAGGTTAACGTCACAAATTTAAGTGGATTTAACTTAAAACAATTAAGTTTTGGCCAAAAAATCTCAAGAATTGTGTTGTTTCAGCTCAATTTAAATAAGTAGTTTGAACAAGCAGCAAAACTCTTTTCAGTAATCGTATTCATGGTTCAGCTCAGTGTCTACACACACACACACACACACACACACACACACACACTAGGTCAATGGTCACCAAACCTGTTCCTGGAGGTCCGGCGTCCTGCAGATTTTAGCTCCAACCCTAATCAAACACACCTGAACAAGCTAATCAAGGTCTTACTAGGTATACTTGAAACACCCAGGCAGGTGTGTTGAGGCAAGTTGGAGTTAAACCCTGCAGGGACACCGACCCTCGAGGACCGAGAATGGTGACCCCTGCACTAGGTGAAGTTCACTCAAACCGGTGACCTTCTTGCTGTGAGGCCACAGTGATAACCACTGAGCCACCGTGCTGTCTATCTGACATTATCAAGATGAGATTGTTCTGACACATTTGAACATTTTCTAAATGATTATGCATAAACGGTGATAAATTCAGTGAGAAGGAGTCTGAATACATCTGGGTTTGACTGCATGTGAAT